>NW_022318186.1:0-956 GCF_002776525.5 Piliocolobus tephrosceles
ATTATACTTTAAGTTCTAGGGTACATGTGCATAACGTGCAGGTTTGTTACATATGTATACATGTGCCATGTTGGTGTGCTGCACCCATCAACTCGTCAGCACCCATCAATTCATCATTTATATCAGGTATAACTCCCCAATGCAATCCCTCCCCCCTCCCCCCTCCCCATGATAGGCCCCATTGTGTGATGTTCCCCTTCCCGAGTCCAAGTGAGCTCATTGTTCAGTTCCCACCTATGAGTGAGAACATGCGGTGTTTGGTTTTCTCTTCTTGTGATAGTTTGCTAAGAATGATGGTTTCCAGCTGCATCCATGTCCCTACAAAGGACGCAAACTCATCGTTTTTTATGGCTGCATAGTATTCCATGTATATGTGCCACATTTTCTTAATCCAGTCTGTCACTGATGGACATTTGGGTTGATTCCAAGTCTTTGCTATTGTGAATAGTGCCGCAATAAACATACGTGTGCATGTGTCTTTGTAGTAGCATAATTTATAATCCTTTGGGTATATACCCAGTAGTGGGATGGCTGGGTCATATGGTACATCTAGTTCTAGATCCTTGAGGAATCTCCATACTGTTTTCCATAATGGTTGAACTAGTTTACAATCCCACCAACAGTGTAAAAGTGTTCCTATTTCTCCACATCCTCTCCAACACCTATTGTTTCCTGATTTTTTAATGATTGCCATTCTAACTGGTGTGAGATGGTATCTCATTGTGGTTTTGATTTGCATTTCTCTGATGGCCAGTGATGATGAGCATTTTTTCATGTGTCTGTTGGCTGTATGAATGTCTTCTTTTGAGAAATGTCTGTTCATATCCTTTCCCCACTTTTGGATGGGGTTGTTTGTTTTTTTCTTGTATATTTGTTTGAGTTCTTTGTAGATTCTGGAAATTAGCCCTTTGTCAGATGAGTAGATTGCAAAAATTTTCTCCCATTCTGTAGGTTGC
>NW_022318186.1:1056-22670 GCF_002776525.5 Piliocolobus tephrosceles
AGTCCAAGTGAGCTCATTGTTCAGTTCCCACCTATGAGTGAGAACATGCGGTGTTTGGTTTTCTCTTCTTGTGATAGTTTGCTAAGAATGATGGTTTCCAGCTGCATCCATGTCCCTACAAAGGACGCAAACTCATCCTTTTTTATGGCTGCATAGTATTCCATGGTGTATATGTGCCACATTTTCTTAATCCAGTCTGTCACTGATGGACATTTGGGTTGATTCTAAGTCTTTGCTATTGTGAATAGTGCCGCCATAAACATAGGTATGTATGTGTCTTTGTAGTAGCATAATTTATAATCCTTTGGGTATATACCCAGTAGTGGGATGGCTGGGTCATATGGTACAACTAGTTCTAGATCCTTGAGGAATTGCCATACTCTTTTCCATAATGGTTGAACTAGTTTACAATCCCACCAACAGTGTAAAAGTGTTCCTATTTCTCCACATCCTCTCCAACACCTGTTGTTTCCTGATTTTTTAATGATTGCCATTCTAACTGGTGTGAGATGGTATCTCATTGTGGTTTTGATTTGCATTTCTCTGATGGCGAGTGATGATGAGCATTTTTTCATGTGTCTGTTGGCTGTATGAATGTCTTCTTTTGAGAAATGTCTGTTCATATCCTTTGCCCACTTTTTGATGGAGTTGTTTGTTTTTTTCTTGTATATTTGTTTGAGTTCTTTGTAGATTCTGGAAATTAGCCCTTTATCAGATGAGTAGATTGCAAAAATTTTCTCCCATTCTGTAGGTTGCCTGTTCACTCTGATGGTAGTTTCTTTTGCTGTGCAGAAGCTCTTTAGTTTAATTAGATCCCATTTGTCAATTTTGGCTTTTGCTGCCGTTGCTTCTGGTGTTTTAGACATGAAGTCCTTGCCCATGCCTATGTCCTGAATGGTACTACCTAGATTTTCTTCTAGGGTTTTTATGGTATTAGGTCTAACATTTCAGTCTCTAATCCATCTTGAATTAATCTTCGTTTGAGGAGTAAGGAAAGGATCCAGTTTCAGCTTTCTACTTATGGCTAGCCAATTTTCCCAGCACCATTTATTAAATAGGGAATCCTTTCCCCATTTCTTGTTTTTCTCAGGTTTGTCAAAGATCAGATGGTTGTAGATGTGTGGCATTATTTTCTGAAGGCTCTGTTCTGTTCCATTGGTCTATATCTCTGTTTTGGTACCAGTACCATGCTGTTTTGGTTACTGTAGCCTTGTAGTATAGTTTGAAGTCAGGTAGCGTGACGCCTCCAGCTTTGTCCTTTTGACTTAGGATTGTCTTGGCAATGCGGGCTCTTTTTTGGTTCCATATGAACTTTAAAGCAGTTTTTTCCAATTCGGTGAAGAAACTCATTGGAAGCTTGATGGGGATGGCATTGAATCTATAAATAACCTTGGGCAGTATAGCCATTTTCACGATATTGATTCTTCCTATCCATGAGCATGGTATGTTCTTCCATTTGTTTGTGTCCTCTTTGATTTCACTGAGCAGTGGTTTGTAGTTCTCCTTGAAGAGGTCGTTTACATCCCTTGTAAGTTGGATTCCTAGGTATTTTATTCTCTTTGAAGCAATTGTGAATGGAAGTTCATTCCTGATTTGGCTCTCTGTTTGTCTGCTACTGGTGTATAAGAATGCTTGTGATTTTTGCACATTAATTTTGTATCCTGAGATTTTGCTGAAGTTGCTTATCAGCTTAAGAAGATTTTGGGCTGAGACGATGGGGTTTTCTAAATACACAATCATGTCATCTGCAAACAGGGACAATTTGACTTCTTCTTTTCCTAACTGGATACCCTCGATTTCTTTCTCTTGCCTGATTGCCCTAGCCAGAACTTCCAACACTATGTTGAATAGGAGTGGTGAGAGAGGGCATCCCTGACTTGTGCCAGTTTTCAAAGGGAACTTTTCCAGTTTTTGCCCATTCAGTATGATATTGGCTGTGGGTTTGTCATAAATAGCTCTTATTATTTTGAGGTACGTTCCATCAATACCGAATTTATTGAGTGTTTTTAGCATGAAGGGCTGTTGAATTTTGTCAAAAGCCTTTTCTGCATCTATTGAGATAATCATGTGGTTCTTGTGTTTGGTTCTGTTTATATGCTGGATTATGTTTATTGATTTGCGAATGTTGAACCAGCCTTGCATCCCAGGGATGAAGCCCACTTGATCATGGTGGATAAGCTTTTTGATGTGCTGCTGAATCCGGTTTGCCAGTATTTTATTGAGGATTTTTGCATCGATGTTCATCAGGGAGATTGGTCTAAAATTCTCTTTTTTTGTTGTGTCTCTGCCAGGCTTTGGTATCAGGATGATGTTGGCCTCATAAAATGAGTTAGGGAGGATTCCCTCTTTTTCTATTGATTGGAATAGTTTCAGAAGGAATGGTACCAGCTCCTCCTTGTACCTCTGGTAGAATTTGGCTGTGAATCCATCTGTTCCTGGGCTTTTTTTGGTGGGTAGGCTATTAATTGTTGCCTCAATTTCAGAGGCTGCTATTGGTCTATTCAGGGATTCAACTTCTTCCTGGTTTAGTCTTGGAAGAGTGTACGTGTCCAGGAAATTATCCATTTCTTCTAGATTTTCTAGTTGATTTGCGTAGAGGTGTTTATAGTATTCTCTGATGGTAGTTTGTATTTCTGTGGGGTCGGTGGTGATATCCCCTTTATCATTTTTTATTGCGTCTATTTGATTCTTCTCTCTTTTCTTCTTTATTAGCCTTGCTAGCGGTCTGTCAATTTTGTTGATCTTTTCAAAAAACCAACTCCTGGATTCATTGATTTTTGGAGGGTTTTTTGTGTCTCTATCTCCTTCAGTCCTGCTCTGATCTTAGTTATTTCTTGCCTTCTGCTAGCTTTTGAATGTGTTTGCTCTTGCCTCTCTAGTTCTTTTAATTGTGATGTTAGAGTGTCAATTTTAGATCTTTCCTGCTTTCTCTTGTGGGCACTTAGTGCTATAAATTTCCCTCTACACACTGCTTGAAATGTGTCCCAGAGATTCTGGTATGTTGTATCTTTGTTCTCATTGGTTTCAAAGAACATCTTTATTTCTGCCTTCATTTCGTTATGTACCCAGTAGTCATTCAGGAGCAGGTTGTTCAGTTTCCATGTAGCTGAGCGGTTTTGATTGAGTTTCTTATTCCTGAGTTCTAGTTTGATTGCACTGTGGTCAGAGAGACAGTTTGTTATAATTTCTGTTCTTTTACATTTGCTGAGGAGTGCTTTACTTCCAATTATGTGGTCAATATTGGAATAAGTGTGATGTGGTGCTGAGAAGAATGTATATTCTGTTGACTTGGGGTGGAGAGTTCTATAGATGTCTATTAGGTCCGCTTGGTGCAGAGATGAGTTCAATTCCTGGATATCCTTGTTAACTTTCTGTCTCGTTGATCTGTCTAATGTTGACAGTGGAGTGTTGAAGTCTCCCATTATTATTGTATGGGAGTCTAAGTCTCTTTGTAAGTCTCTAAGGACTTGCTTTATGAATCTGGGTGCTCCTGTATTGGGTGCATATATATTTAGGATAGTTAGCTCTTCCTGTTGGATTGATCCCTTTACCATTATGTAATGGCCTTCTTTGTCTCTTTTGATCTTTGATGGTTTAAAGTCTGTTTTATCAGAGACTAGGATTGCAACCCCTGCTTTTTTTTGTTCTCCATTTGCTTGGTAGATCTTCCTCCATCCCTTTATTTTGAGCCTATGTATGTCTCTGCATGTGAGATGGGTCTCCTGAAGACAGCAGACTCATGGGTCTTGACTCTTTATCCAGTTTGCCAGTCTATGTCTTTTAATTGGAGCATTTAGTCCATTTACATTTAAGGTTAATATTGTTATGTGTGAACTTGATCCTGCCATTATGATATTAACTGATTATTTTGCTCATTAGTTGATGCAGTTTCTTCCTAGGCTCGATGGTCTTTACATTTTGGCATGTTTTTGCAATGGCTGGTACCGGTTGTTCCTTTCCATGTTTAGGGCTTCCTTCAGGGTCTCTTGTAAGGCAGGCCTGGTGGTGACAAAATCTCTAAGCATTTGCTTATCTGTAAAGCATTTTATTTCTCCTTCACTTATGAAACTTAGTTTGGCTGGATATGAAATTCTGGGTTTAAAATTCTTTTCTTTAAGAATGTTGAATATTGGCCCCCACTCTCTTCTGGCTTGTAGAGTTTCTGCCGAGAGATCTGCTGTCAGTCTGATGGGCTTCCCTTTGTGGGTAACCCGACCTTTCTCTCTGGCTGCCCTTAAGATTTTTTCCTTCATTTCAACTTTGGTGAATCTGGCAATTATGTGTCTTGGAGTTGCTCTTCTGGAGGAGTATCTTTGTGGCGTTCTCTGTATTTCCTGAATTTGAATGTTGGCCTGCCCTGCTAGGTTGGGGAAGTTCTCCTGGATGATATCCTGTAGAGTGTTTTCCAATTTGGTTCCATTTTCCCCCTCACTTTCAGGCACCCCAATCTGACGTAGATTTGGTCTTTTTACATAATCCCATACTTCTTGCAGGCTTTGTTCATTTCTTTTTCTTCTTTTATCTTTTGGTTTCTCTTCTCGCTTCATTTCATTCATTTGATCCTCCATCGCTGATACTCTTTCTTCAGTTGATCGAGTCGGTTACTGAAGCTTGTGCATTTGTCACGTATTTCTCGTGTCATGGTTTTCATCTCTGTCATTTCGTTTATGACCTTCTCTGCATTAATTAGTCTAGCTGTCAATTCTTCCACTCTTTTTTCAAGATTTTAGTTTCTTTGTGCTGGGTACATAATTCCTCCTTTAGCTCTGAGAGGTTTGATGGACTGAAGCCTTCTTCTCTCATCTCATCAAAATCATTCTCTGACCAGCTTTGATCCATTGCTGGCGATGGGCTGTGCTCCTTTGCAGGAGGAGATGCGCTCTTATTTTTTGAATTTCCAGCTTTTCTGCCCTGCTTTTTCCCCATCTTTGTGGTTTTATCTGTCTCTGGTCTTTGATGATGGTGACGTACTGATGGGGTTTTGATATAGGTGTCCTTCCTGTTTGATAGTTTTCCTTCTGACAGTCAGGACCCTCAGCTATAGGTCTGTTGGAGATTGCTTGAGGTCCACTCCAGACCCTGTTTGCCTGGGTATCAGCAGCAGAGGTTGCAGAAGATAGAATATTGCTGAACAGCGAGTGCACCTGTCTGATTCTTGCTTTGGAAGCTTCCTCTCAGGGGTGTACTGCACCCTGTGAGGTGTGGGGTGTCAGACTGCCCCTAGTGGGGGATGTCTCCCAGTTAGGCTACTCAGGGGTCAGAGACCCACTTGAGCAGGCAGACTGCCCCTTCTCAGATCTCAACCTCCGTGTTGGGAGATCCACTGCTCTCTTCAAAGCTGTCAGACAGAGTCGTTCGCGTCTGGACAGGCCTCTGCTGCTTTAGCTGAGCCCTGTCCCCAGAGGCGCAGTCTACAGAGACAGGCAGGTTTCCTTGAGCTGCTGTGAGCTCCACCCAGTTCGAGCTTCCCAGCGGCTTTATTTACCTAGCCTCGGTGCTGCCTTGCCGTTATTTTGCCGCAGACTGCTGTGTTAGCAAGGAGGGAGGCTCCGTGGGCGTGGGACCCTCCCGGCCAGGTGTGGGATATAATCTCCGGTGTGCCGGTGTTACAGCGCAGTATTGGGGTGGGAGTTACCCGATTTTCCAGGTGTTGTGTGTCTCAGTTCCCCTGGCTAGGTAAAGGGACTCCCTTCCCCCTCGCGCTTCCCAGGTGAGGCGATGCCTCGCCCTGCTTCAGCTCTCGCTGGTCGGGCTGCAGCAGCTGACCAGCACCGATTGTCCGGCACTCCCGAGTGAGATGACCCCAGTACCTCAGTTGAAAATGCAGAAATCACCGGTCTTCTCTGTCGCTCGCGCTGGGAGATGGAGACTGAAGCTGTTCCTATTCCTATGTAGTATTTTTAAAGCAATGTATGATAAGACATTTGTTGAGGTCATAATGAAAGTATGTTATTGGAGAAATTAGTATTTAATATAGAACCAAAATATCAGAGGTCAGACATGAGTCACAGAGATCACAGTGTGGATGCCCTCAGATCACACACTTGTTCCTGGACTGAGGCACATCCTGCTGTGTCCGCAGAGCTACCTGTTCCCTCCTCAGTTCCTGCTCCCCACTCCCACCCAAGCCCAGAAAGAGTGGTTTATACTTCTGTCATGAACAGTAGGACCACTCTTATTTACATTTACATGTCTCTTTCTTTCCCTTGGAGTGGAAGTGCACTGAGGATGGAGAATATATTTTCTTTATCTTTGCAGGCCAACACTAGCATGTGGTAGGTATTTAATAACTGATGATGGAATAAATGAAAGAATGCATAAAAGAAGCAATGGATAAGCAAATGAAAAGAAAGAAAAAAATGAATAAATTGTCAGAAAAGGTTTTAAAGATAGCATCTAAGCAAAAAATAAAATGTTTTCAAACGTAATGTATAGTATATTTTTGTATCTTTTGCAGTGCTCAGTTTTTAAAAATAAAAAAGTATATTTTATATATTCAGCATGAAATGTATTTATCTATGTCTTATATCTATGTCTGTATAAGAAAATGAAACAGAGCTGATACAGGTCTCTGAGAGTATTGACATCTCTGCATTTTTAATACGCTTCAAACTCCATCCTTCTAAGTCAGCGTCTTTCATTTTAAATGTAGTTTCAATGGGGGTAATGGAGGGGGTTTTGCTTGGAAATTACTGTACTATTAATTAATCTATTATTTATATGTATATTCAACTTTAGTCTCTGGTCAGTGTTTTCTTAGCAATTTGCAAATATGCAATTTAGTTATCTGTGTATATTTGGGATAGTAGTTATAGATACTACCAAAGTAACCATTTAAAGCTAAAATTTGGGATATTTATCACCACAAACATTTATCTTTTCTTTGTGTTGCAGACATCATGATCCTTCTAGGTATTTTGAGGTATATAATGTATTAACCCTAATTTGATCATTATACATTGTATACATATATCAGAATATCACATGCACCCCCCAAAACATGTATAAGTATGATATACTAATAAAAAATATAACAAATACAACAAATGAAATTTTATATTTTTAAAAATAAAGTCAAAATTTGAGTTTTCCTGGATTTCTAAATTTGTTTTGATAAATTAATGAACTAGAAATTAATCTTTGCAAGGACCAAAGGATGCAGGTAGAAAAATGTGTAGGAGTTTGTTATGATTCAGGGCACAGGAGGCAACCACCCAAATTACCAGCACAATTCCTTTATCTGTGTAAACTCAGCAGTTGATTCCATAATAATTATAAAACACACACAACTACACTTATTTTGTGCTAGTCATTTTTCTAAGTGCTTTAAATGTATTATTTTATCGAATCCTCTTAACACCCCCATAAGGTGGTCCCACTGATATTTCTGTTAATAAGGAAATGAGGTACATAGAGGTTAAGTAAATGTCAAATTGTTTAGTTGTAAGGCATATAAGTGGCAGAAATATTTAGGAAATAAAACTTACGTATCTTGGATAAGGGAATATGATAGGAGATGTCAAGAATAATTTCCACATTTCATGTTGGGGTAGTAAAGCAGGTAGGTATTCTATCCACTGACATATAGAACACAGGATCTGTTTGTGAGTAAAGATACAAGTAGAGATGCTTGGAAATCAAAGAAATGCATATCCAAACCTTGAAGTCATTGATTACTTCGTAAGACCAGTTTCTATAAAGGGAAGTGAGGTAAATGCTGTTCGGCTATTATTTGAAAATATACTGGAGGCAAAGCATTGGGAAAACCCTGTAGAACTTATAATCACATTGAGGAGAACATGCACTGGTTAAATTTTATAAGCTAATAACAATTTAATAACTAATTCTAAGTGGCAAAATACAATTTAAAATGGTTCAGTGGAAAAACAAGGGGCTTTAAAAAAAATTTTTTTATTTTGGTTTTTTGAGAATGGGACATGTAATTCATGAGAACATTGAACATCTACATCTTGGGAAGTGAGAGATGCGGCTGTGCTTCAGGAAAAACTGGAATCTGAGATCCAAGCAATTGCTTCTGCTTCACTCTTTCATAGCTTTCATTCATGTTTACCTGTTTACCTGCCCACTGTCTTCCTCCACATCGGGGAAACACGTGTGGCTGCTAGGAACTCTGGTTTTCCCTTCTGCAGAGAGGAACTAATTCCTTCCTAAGCCTTAGGGAAAAAAGTCTAATTGGCCCAGAATGGCCACTTTGCCCAAGCTATGGCACTTTAAATCTACCATGGTAATGGGGGGTGTAGGGAATGTTCTGCAGACATTTGATGTATGATGCCAGTGAGAGAAGAGCAGTTCTCACCATGTGGAAGACTGGGCAGACATTCCCAGAAGTGTATACCCAGAGTCAAGGCCAGGTGTGAATAATCAGGAAAGGCAGTGAGTGCCGAAAGTTCAGGGAAGAACTCAGTGCCATGTGGTCAAGGGGGCTTCAAGGAAATAGATGCTTTATGTGGACTTTAAAGGAAGGGTAGACATTTGATAAGCATAAAAAAAGTCGGTGTGCAAATTCACAGCAACAAAGACGTGTAAGTCATGTTGGGTAGAGGAAGACCTTTCTGGGCAGAGTTAAATTTGAAAGCACTGTTTCTCAAAGAATAATCAAAAGACCCCTTCCCTCAGAAACACCGAAGGGGTTTGCAAAAATGCAAATTTAGGGGCTCCAGCTCAGTCTGTTGAATAAAAATCTTTGGGAATAGGATCTGGGAATCTGCATCTTAAGTATCCTTTAGCTATTGCAGTCTCCAATGTAATAACAGCATGGAGTGACTTGAGGTTATGAAGAAAGGCTGGACCTGGCCTTGACAGGGCAAGCTGCTTAGGCGCAGGAAGATGAGGTCAGCTATTTCCACATGGGTGCTTAGAGGGAAGCATGATCTTTATGAATGTATTCAAAGATGCTACAGATAGAGTGAAAAGATTACAATGTATTTGACAAATTAATAAACACACTGGAGTTGTGAAAAACAACTGTAGAATTTTGCATGAAATTATGAAGCTGTAAAAACAGAAACAAAGTGAGACATTCTGTTGACAACAGCGGGAGTGATAAAACACACGCACAAAAACGTGTTTTGTTTCCATAGAATAATTTCACATGGCCATAAAGATACCCTGACCTAAAATATAATTTAAACCATAAGCATCTATTTTTTATTTCATTCCCTGCTATGCTTTGGTTCTAGTTTGTTTATTACTGTCAAAATTCCTGTGGAAATTTGGTCCCCAGCGTAGCCGTGTTGGGAAGTGGGGCCTAGTGGGTGGTGTTTGAATCCTGGGGGCGGATTCCTCAAGCATGGCTTGGTGCTGTTCTGGTGGTAGTAACTGAGTTCTCTCCCTCCGGTGAGAATAGATTAGTTCCTGCAAGAATAGATTAGTTCCCAAGAGAGTGGGTTGTTATAAAGCCAGGATGCCCCATGAATTTTCTCTCTCTTCGCATGTTTCTGCTTCTGCTTTAACCTGCCCTACCATGTTATGATGCAGCACAGAAGCCCTTGCCAGAAGCCAGGGCCGTGCCCATGAACTTTCTAGCCTGCAGAACCACACACTAAGTCAGTATTTTAATAAATGACCCAATCTCAGATACTCTGTAATGAGAACACAAAATGGACTAAGCCAGCCCCCATTTATTCATACTTATCATTATCATCAGCCTCATTGAACAGGTAGACAAAACAACAGCAAAAACAACAAAACGTTACCGTCTCTCTAGGGAAAGGAATTACGTCTCATATAGGACACAGAAAGAATAATTTAGGACACAGCCCCTCTCAGGTCTGGGAAAGTTAATATATCCCAAGTAACTAACTGACATTCACCAAACGTAAGAACAGATAAAGTTTCCCCCTAACAGACCCTGTGCATATTTTCTGCTCTCAATTTGGCTGAGGTACTAATCTTAATCTGATTGCGCTGAACAGCACAACCCACCCTTTTAGCATTTCTTTGGCAGGAGTCCTGACATTTGGTTGCATGGTTAACATCAAACATGAAGAGAAATTGCTTCTGGTAAAACAGTTAAGATAGGTACCTTTTTCCTGAAAGTTAGCAATATTCTCACTCTCATGGAAGGCTGTACTGATGGAGGAACCAATGAAGCAGAAAACTAAACCACAGATAATTCTTGCTATTTCTACCTGAGTTGAAAATACAATGTGTTCATTAGCAGCAAATGTATACTATAGTCTGACAAGGAGACCTGCCTTCTGGTGCAAGCTTAGAGACTGAATTGTGTAGTCTTGGAGAAGTTACTTAACTTACCAGGGACAGTTTCTTCATCTGTAAAATGAGAAAGATGGTATAGTTGAAATGGGAGCTCTCGTGTAGAAACTGATAGGAATATAAATTGGTGTAACACATTTAGAAATCAGTGATCTTAATTCTCAGTCTGTGAATTTGTAATGAGGAAACATGTTTTTTCTGCTTTTTTTCATTTTGACGGTTTTTCTTCTAATTCTAAATCATCTAAATAACTGATGACTTAAATCATCATTTAAATCATCAAGTTATTTAAATCATCATCTAAGTAACTTTTATTTTCAGTTTTTCCTCATTTCTTTCAAGTGGCCAAAAATACCCTGGATGAGTTGAAACTGACTTGGAGATAGCTTCCCCTGAATCCCATGCAGTGTGTGAGGGGAAGGAAGGTTGTGCACCTGAACAAAACTGGGGGATCTAATGGAAAGGGAAGTAAGATGAAATTATCTCAGTAGAAACTAACACTCTATTTTTTGGTCACCAAATATTTCTTTGAATCCTGCATCCACTTTTACTAGGCTTTTTTGTTTGTTTGTTTTGGTTTATAGGCATTGGAAATATTTTCCCCAGTCCATAACTGGTTTTTGTTTTTCAGCGAAAGGGTCTCACTCTGTCACTCAGACTGGAGTGCAATGCTGCAGTCCTAGCTCGCTATAACAAACTCAGAACTCCTGGGTCCAAGCACCTGTGTCAGCTCCTCAGTAGCTAAGACTGCAGGAGCATGCCGCCATACCTGGCGAATTAAAAAAATTTTTTTTAGAGATAGAGATTTCACTGGGTTGCATAGGCTGGCCTCAAACTCCTGGCCTCACACCATCCTCCTGTCTTGGCCTTCCAAAGCTCTGGGATTTCAGATGTGAGCCACAATACCCAGCCTATAATTGTCTGTTTAATTTTAATTTGTGTTATAGATAAATTTTAAATTTCAGTGTTTATGCTTATCAATTTTCTTTTATTATTATAGTGTATATGTTTAAAGAAAATTTCTAAAATGAATTACAATGTTTTCCAATTTTTTTAAGTTGGAATTTAAGCCTTTTATTTACTTATAAATTTTTAAAGTGGTATGAGCATGGATCTATTTTTATTTTAATATTTGGCATGAAAAATCAATTATTTCAGTGCCATTGAAAATAACTAATAAATTTTGTTTCTGAAATGCTATTTCTGTGTTTATTTAGATGATGATATTTCTTCTCTTATCACTGAAAGCAGTGTAATTCCATGAATACATTTTCTAATACACAACCTTCCTTTCATTTCTGTGGCCGTTTATCAAACACCTTGGCCATGATGCATTCTGTTTTCTATATTGTTGAATTCAGTTTGTAAATATTTCACTTGTGACGTTATCATCCACATAACTGAGATAGTTCTGTACTTTTATTTCTTGCATTGTCCCTGTTTAGTTAAAGAATAAAGGTTCATGCTTTACATGCCCTACATAAGCTTCACAAAATGAGTAGGGAGACTTGATTGGGTTTTCTCCCATTCTCTGAAGCAATTTATTTTTAGCATTGGGATTGTATTTTCTATGAACTCACTTGTTCAGTCTGGGACTGTGCGTATGTGTTGTTTCTTTGGGGATGGGGCAGGGTATAGAAGATGACTTACTCAGATTTTCTGTTTTGTCTAGATGAATTTTTGTGGGTTGCCAGTTTTTAAAATGTCCAGAAATTTGTTTATAATATTTTCAAATGCATTGTCATAGTCAAGATTTTAAAGTAATCTCCACTTTATGTGTAGTTATGTTCTCTACCTAACCCCAATATTGTTAATTTGTACATATTCTGTTTTTAATTTTTTTCTCCTTGATTAATCTTAGTAGAGATTTGCCTGTATTATTAGGTTTAAAAAGTTGTTTTTAAGGAAACAGCTTTTGATTTAGTTAATTCCCTCTATTCGCTCATCTTTTCCAGTTTATTAACTTTTGCTTTTATTTCCTTTACTCTATTTTAGTTTTAAGTAGACTAAGAATAGAGAAAGAATGAAGTTAATTTTTTTTTGCTTTTTCTAGCTTTTTGTATGCTTAACTCATTTATTTTTATTTTCTTGTTGTACATGAATGCACTTAAATATGTTTGTTTCTAATCAAAGTACAGTTACTACTGTAGTTGCATCTGCTAATTTTCAATGCACAATATTTTCATTTGCCTTTCATTTCTAAGTGCTTTGATTTCTATTGTGACTTCCCCTTTACCGTATGAATTATTTAGTAGTATATTTTAAAGTTTTTGAACATCCAAGTCTGTACCCATTGCTGATTTAATTGCATTGTATACTGATCAAAAGATATGTATAATGCTGATTTCTTGAAATTTGTGGTGATATTTTGTGATCTAGTGTATGATTAATTTTTGTAAACATTCAATGTGTAATTAAAATGAAAGCATATCTCCTACTTTTTGCTATATTTACCTGAAGCTTGTTCATTTTGTTCTTCAAATATTCGATATACCTACCTTTTTTTTTCTTTTACTCTATCTGCCAGTTTCTAATAGAAATATACTAAAATTTCCTAGTGTGACTATAGATTTCTCAAATTCTACTTTTAATTTTCTGAGGTTTTGTCTTAAGTGTGCTGAGGCTGTTTTTAGTTGTCTACAGTTCTCTGCCCATATTAGTAATTTTTCATTAAATTCTATTTTGCCTGTTACATTTGCAACCACTTGTTTGTTTTGGTCAGATTTTTTCTGGTGCATTTTTCTATCCCTTTATTTTAAATTTCTCGGTGTGGTTTTACCATAGGCATGTCTGTTATAAGGGGCATATAGATAGACTGTATTTAAAAATCCAGTCTGATAATCTGTGTATTTAAATAGATTAATCTGTTTAAATTTATTGTAATTACTGATCTGTTTGGTTTTATTTCTGGCTACCATTGAAGTGACAGGTTTTCCCCCACCTTTTTTCTGTTTGTTTCAAATCTATAAATGTTACTTGTATTCTTTGCTCATTACTCATCAATTTTGGCATATATATATTTTATTTCATAACACAGAAATTTGAAATAGATTATAATTACTGTGATACAACAGGCAGAATTGACTGACACAACTCTGTGGTCTTACCCTGGGTGGTCTGAAAAATAAGCTAGGACCAGAGCCCTCACCCTTCACCCTAAGTGGAAGGAGCTGCACTTGAACTCAACTTCAAGGGACCAGTGCCTCCCTGGCACCAGCAGCAGGCAGAAAATTCCTACCATCCCAAAGATTTCCAGATGTAAGGAGCTGGCTTTTGTAGAGCACCTCAGTAAAGAGCTAGTATCTACACTCTACACTGCCTTATGCCAAGATTCTTGTGTAATTCCCCACTGTCAAGGTTACTCTTATGCTCATCCTATGAAAAGTAAGAGAAACAGTTTGTGTGGACTGTGTCCTGTAATACCCCACCCATGGCATGTTCAGCAGAACACCCTGCTCCCCGCTCAGCCTTCCTTGGGGTCGCTAGAAGGATCAAGGAACCTCTACTTTCTCTTCTTCCTGCCTCCTGGCTTAAATTTCTCCAAACTTGTTCCTTAACCCATTTGCTATGTGATTGTGACATCATCCTCAGCCCTGTTGCTTAGTGAGTGGTCTACAAAAGGACCCGACTCGCAAGACAGAAACTATGACATACAACCCCTAAAACTTAAATATGTATCTAAAAAAAGAAGTATTTTTAATATTATAAATATAACACTGTCATGCCCCAGGAAATTATCAGTTTTTAATACCATCTAATACTTAATCCACATTAGAATTTCCTCAGTTGTTCTCCAACTGTTGTTTTAAATCAGGCTTTAATCTAAGACTACATATTGCATCTAGTTGCTATGTCTTTTATATCTCTGTAATCTTTGTTCATGACATTGACTTTCAGAAAACCAACCAGTTGTCTTTGAGCAGGACATTTTGCCTGAATGTAATTGCTTCCTTGTAAAGTTGTTTGAATTGTTCCTCTTGTCCTTGTAGGTTCTGTTAGCTGAAAGTCATACCTAAAGGCTTGCTTAAATGTAAGTTAAACATTTTAGCAATATTGTATCATAGGCAATATACAGTAATACTTCTTAGGCATAAGATCAAAAGATACATAATAAGTTTTGTTTTTCACTGTTAGTAACCTAAATTTGATTATTGGATTAAGGTGGTGACAAACTCATTCATCCATTGCAAACATGAATATGTTCTACTTGAAACAACAAATAATCGTTTGTAAACTAACTTTGTCACTATGTCCAGTTACTGTCATTATTTTTTTATAACTAACAATTTTATGCTGAAATAATAATTTCATTAAGCTATGCAGTGTAACAGTTTTTAACTATTTCATTTCTTCTATATTTGCTCTTACTCTTTTATAATGTAGAGCTTTCCACAGCTTTCTATAACTGGGGCTATTTGATTACCTGGAAATAAAGTGTATACCGTTAAAAGTAAAAATAAAAAACAAAAAACCCCACTTATTTTGGGGTTTTAAATGTCCGGTTTTCAAAGTAAATTTGTTTCATAGAAATGTCACATGATGACAGAAGATTTTTCTTTGACTTCCTTCTTGAGTATCAATATGAACTCAGCCTTTCTTAAATGCAGTGTGTGCAAATCACCTGTGATCTTTTTTTTCTGATGTCTCAGCTTTGGTGAGTAGAAGACCCTTCAGACTAGCTTCTGGGTTCTTGACATGATTATATTAATTCTTACAAGTTTCCTTCCTTTATGGAACAGCAAGATTTCCCAAGATCACTATATACCTTCCTTGCCCCACACTTGCCACCAGTCTTCTCACAAAAGATCTGTAGAGAATGGTCCTAGAAACCAAACTCCGGTCCTAGGTGTGCACCTTGTTCCTGAGAACAAATTACTTTTATATCATGTTCTGGCCAGACTTAGGGAAAATACACACTTAAAATCCAGAGTTGAAATCAATGTCTATAATTCAGTTTTATCATTGAGTTTAATTTCTTTGATTTTCTAATTGCTTCTCTTTCACCTTGAGAGTCTTGAGTGCTATTAACTTTAATGTTAGTATGGATTTGATTTATTCTACAACATAAATGTTTTTAAATAACAGCACTAGTGTTAGTACAGACAACAAAAGATGTACTATCAAAGCATTAACATCTAAAGTCATTTGAAATAAAAATTTTCTCACTTTGTATCATATATGTGTGTGTATATACAGAGATACACATGTAGTAATTTTTAAAATAAAGTATTGTTATCCAGAATTTCTGTCTTCCTAAACATAACTGCCACTTTTACATGCTGTCTCTACTTGTTGGTACTCTCACATTGCTCTCTGTGATTCAAATTTATCTTAAAAAAAAAAAATGCAAAACGTTGGTCATTAACATTTTAAGCAGATTTAGCCACTTGTTTGAGCAATTTTTGTGCTTATGTGACTCATGTTTTCCATGAATTCGTTTTTTTTTATAAATGCTAAAGTACTTCCTTAATTATATCCGTGGGCCAGAATATGTAAAAAATCGACTACTTGAATTTCTAAAGATTCTTTTTATTTGCCCTAATTCTTGGATATTAGCTTAACTGGATATAAAATTCTAGGTTGCCAACTCCTTTTCTATAAAGCTTTAAAGATATTATTTAATACCTGCAGCATCTATTGTTGTTGATAAAAGTCTTATTGTCATCCCTTGATGGGTGATACGTGTTTTATCTTCTTTTTTTTTTTATTTTGATGTTTTTCACTTTCAATATGTTTTCTTTGTTTGGTACTTGCAGTATAATTGTAAGCTAAAAACTCTTGTCTTCCTTCTGTTATGAAAATTTTCCCACTATTATCTCAGATATGGTGATTCTTTACCATTTTCTCCGTTTTCTTCTTCTGGCATTCTTTTTAGACATTCACTGGGACGTCTTACCTATTCTTCCAGAGCCCAGCAAGTCTATGGCTTTGGCCCCACTCACTACTTCATGCTTTTATTCACTTTTCAGGTCCACTATGATGTTTACCTTTTTGTTGAGTGAAGCTTGTCTTTTCGGATTTCTTCTTCTTTTTATAGTTTAACTATTTTTTTCTGTGTCTTTTAGCAGAGGTTGCATTAAATTCTGACTGTTCTGCTACCTCTTTCCTAGAAGTCACCAATGATTTTTTTTGTTATTGAAAAATGTGAAAGAAATTTTCAATTTGTCCTTTATTGTGGAATGAATACTTTATATTTGTACTATAAAGCAGTCTTCTTAGTTGTATAGGACATCCATATATTTTTCCTCTTTACTGAAATTTTAGCCATAAATTATGAGTCCTTATTTGTATTTTGTATTTCTTCTTATAAACATATGTAGTCTCACATAATAATAAACATCACACTTTTAATTAATTCATCTTGTTATAAAGACATAAGATACAGTTTGAGGATGGTATTTCTGTCATTAATAAATCATAGACATTAAATAATATGATCAAAAATTCCACATTAAAAGTCTGCTTACGTTCTTATAAACTTGTATTTGGACTTCGTAATTAAAGTAATTCAGGCTCCTTTATTATTATTATTATTTTTTATTTTTGAGACAGAGTTTCACTCTTGTCCCCCAGGCTGCAGTGAGTGCAATGGCGCAATCTCGGCTCACTGCAACTTCTGCCTCTTGGGTTCAAGCGATTCTCCTGCCTCAGCCTCCCAAGTAGCTGGGATTACAGGCATACACCACCACGCCTGGCTAATTTTTGTATTTGGTAGAGATTGGGTTTCACCATGTTGGCCAGGCTAGTCTCAAACTCCTGACCTTGGGTGATCTACCCACCTTGGCCTCCCCAAAGTGCTAAGATTACAGGCATGAGCCACCGCACCC
Organism: Piliocolobus tephrosceles; assembly: GCF_002776525.5. NCBI lineage: Eukaryota > Metazoa > Chordata > Mammalia > Primates > Cercopithecidae > Piliocolobus > Piliocolobus tephrosceles. Next base: position 18,120 of record NW_022318186.1, read on the forward strand.
AGCCCAGGTTACTTATTAAAGTATAGGAGGAGATAATTAAATTTTGTTTCATATTGATGGTTCACAACTATGGTACAGTATAATCTGGATATTTTAAGGTCTAAATAGCATTTTCTTTGTAAAACTTATTTTAAATAGAAATTTGGACATAATGATGAAGAAAATAATATCCTTCTCTGTAACTGCATTCATTTACTGTTTAAAAAATCATTCATGCTACTTGCTATGGCCATACTTCCAGTTTAGTTATACTAATTCTACTTAGTAAAAGCGACGATACCAACTTTTAAAAAAAAAGCATGCAATGAGATAGATTAGAATTAAAATTTTATGTATGAGTGTCAAACCATTAGTTCCTTAAGGATAGAAATGTCCTGTTTTTCTTTGAATTGCTCAGTATGTGGTATATAGTAACTGCAGAAATTAAATTTCAGAGGGATTAAGTGATTTTCCTAAGTCCTGACTATCTTCATAAATTTTAATATATATCTTTTAAACATTTAAACTGTATGCATGAAATTTAATACAAACATTATTAGCAAAAAGCCAGTTAGTTGAAAATAAAGAACTAAGATTTTGTTTTTCTGGTTACCATTCCAATTACCTTTCTATTACCCCAGAGCTGAATAAATGGGGATTGGTGTGAATTAAAGTGGGCCACTTAAAAAAATGTAAATGTAAAATAAAGCTATTTTATTCTCCTCCTGTGTAAACAACAGTTTTCCTGTAAATCAGAATGTGTTTTAAAAATCAGCATCCTTTTGCTTAAAGTTGTGTTATTCCATATAAAGAAGATTGGTTCTGGTGGTGCCCTGCTGTGGTGAATTTTGAAAAGATGTCAAAAAACTTGTCTTATTTGCTTTGAAGTAAGAAACCAAGATAAAACTGAAATAAAATTAAAAGGAGCTTAGACAACATTTCATCTCATGCTATTTTTTCGGAGAAAAAAAGTCCAAATGTATATAGTAACCTTGGAAGTAAGTCTGTAGACATTATCAAATCAATCTAAATTGAGTTAGTGTATATGTGGTAGGCAGAAACTGGTAGAAATTAGTTTATCTTCCCCAGACTCTTTCTGTTTTCTTTGTACAGAGTAGGATAAACTCATTTTTAGACCTGATTAGGTTTCTTTGTTGCTTTTTTCCCCCTTTCCCTAAAAGGGCAAGGATTGTCCATATTTTGTTCAATTCACACCAGGCGTTAGAACAGGAAACCATTAAAAAGCCCTAGACACATGTATGACATCTGTAGCTATTATTGGAAAGATATGTTGAATATAAAACCTGAAACATTTCCACATAAGGAATATAAACAGTGATCCCCAATGTTTTGTAGTTTCACTGGTTATAAACATCAAATTGAAGCTATAGGGCTGATTCTTGTGATATACATACAAGTGAGCAACCTAGCCCACACATAATCCTCTTTATCTTATTAACGGGATCGCTACAAAATGCACTTCAGTCCCATTAGACAAATGGTAAAGCTGTTCTATGACTAATCTTAGTGGACATTTTAAAAGCTTATTTTAAATATCCATTGCTGCTTTTATTTCAATGTATCTTTTTCTAGTTGGATCCATTTATTCCTAGAGCTTCTCATTTATAAGTTCAGATTGTATTGAGAATATTTGTGTCAAAATGCTTGATTTATGTAGTACTTTCTGAAATAATTTTGCTAATCTTCAAATTGTTTGAATAAAAACAAAGACTTATTAATTACAAAAATATTTGAAAAGACTATTTTGTCATTAACTTTTATGCTAAGAATTCTATATCTTATGTAATATATTTGCATATGTCAATGATTTTTCCACTCATTTGAACTTTTAAAATTTGCTAATTTATAAAGGAGTCATCTAATTCTACCTTGATGGATTTGAAAGGAGAACTTAATAGTAGTTTATGGGACTACTTCAGAAAAACTATCATATGTCATCTATTGCCTATTGCATTCAGAATGAACAACTTATCTTCATGGAGAATGATACTACTGACTTAGTTGCTCTGCCCTCTATGTCATTCTTAGTGAAAAATGCTGTGATCAGGTGAGCTTTTAGTAATCATGACTGTCTGATGTATCAAAGAGGTTTATTAAAACTCAGAAGCAGCTGTGGCATAGTAGAATATTCTCAGTCATTGTGCATCACAAAATCGACAAATGTTGAGAGTATGACTTTTCTTTAATCTGTAAATGGCAGCACCCAATGACCCAGATTCCCCTTCTGTTTCACGTGTGCTCAAAAGAAAACAAAAAACAAGCTGCCAGCTTTCCAACTTAATCCTTAACAATAACAATCTTCCAAGACTCCATATTTTCCTAGATCATTTAGACAAATGTTATTCTACATCAAAATATAATTAAATGATCCAATGTCAGTTTAAATGGCATTGTTGGTGTATTGTTTCCAAATAATTGTGATTTGTGGTGCTGCTGACTGCTTTTATAATTAAGTGTTCTGTAGCTCACTGAATATTGTTAACTTTGTTGTAGTGCCCAAAGGCAAAAATTGTCATGGGTACAATTTTATAAATCAAACTCATTAATAAATAATATTGTTATTATGATTGGAATAAGGAGAATCATATAGGATGACTTTTTATAAACATTACTACTTACAATTTGAAATGGTTTTAAATGGAGGATTGTACATAATGTATTGTAACGACACCATCCCTTCCAGACTTATAGGTATTTCGCACCAAATTTCACAGTGAAGGAATGTTCAAGAGCTTCCAGAAAGTTAGACAATGAATTTTTATCTTATAATGTTTTCTTCCTTAAATTTAGAAGTTTTGTACTAGTAAACTTTGGTACTTACTTGTAGATTTCATTGCTCATGTTGAAGATATTAATTATTGGATACAATGATTAAATGCTCCTGTATGAAAATTATGTTTACAGTTAATATATAGAAAGTACAACTTAACTCAGTAACATTTTAATTCACCCTTAAAAAAGAAAAGGAAAATCTAAGATCATATATTAAGAAAGATTTATATGCCTATGAGAGTTTAAAATTCAACTTATCTCCAAGAAGACAAGAAACTTTACCTCTTTTTTGGTTGCAAAATTATTTCTATACTTACTATTTCTTCATAAGAAATAGTTTAAAACATGTTGACCATAGTTGCCTTGCCTTTATAAGAATTTTTAATAGACATTTTTTTCTGATATAATCATGAAAATATCCAAGACACTCCAAAAGAAACATTTTTCTTGACCTCTATGGTTAAACTTTTTTCATAAACACATACTTTTGCTTTGTATTGTACCATTCAAAGTAAGAATCAAATTTTAAACATGGTAATGTTCAAACTTATGGAACTAATATTCGTCAAAAATAAATATTGGTAAAATATCCCACGACAAAAATGAACCACTGCTTGTAGTTACTTAAAGCTATGAAATTATAAATTTTATTATATGAAAAATTACAACTAGTTTATAATTAACAGTGAAGATCATAGTAATTAAATTCGTACAATATGCTGTGTCTTATAAGAACTTTCTTTTCTTTAAACTTTCAGTTTTACCTAACTTCATGATGCTGAATGATTGTTTGTAATTGCTTTGTAAAGTTCTGAAGTGCAGGTTTAAAGCTGTCTGGTTAACTATAGTCTCAACTGGCTAATTCTTACATAGCTAGATTGATGCAGCTTAAGAAAACAAAGTCAATCAAAAGTATTGATCACCAATGCTTCAAACAATCCCATTAATTGTCTGGTGACTTCAAGGACATCTAAAACTTCTGGTTAATAAATTGTCTCTTGTTATGCCAATTACCTTTTCCACAGTTAGGATCACATCCTAGGAGACTGCAGATTGAGTTCCATATCATTTCAATAAATGTTATTTTAAATGTTAACATACTTCAGATTCAATATATATAGTTTAGGACTTCTCAAAATTTGTTCCACAGATTTCTAGCTCTCTAGATTGAGGATTCTCAGCCCCCAGCCATGGGCTGGTATTGGTCCATGGCCTGTTAGGAGCCAGGCTGCATAGAGGTGAGCAGTGGGCAAGAACGCACTGCCTGTGCCCAGGCTCCTGTCAGATCAGTGGCAGCATTAGGTTCTCATAGCAGTGTGGATCCTGTTGTGAACTGTGGATCTAGGTTGCATGCTCCTTATGATAATCTAACTAATGTCTGATGATCTGAGGTGGAACAGTTTCATCCCAAAACCATTACCCCATTTCTCCCTCCCCCTTCCATGATAGCTGTCCCTGGTGCTAAAATGGTACTCTAGATAATCTCAGTTTAAATAAGATCTGGAAGTGCTATATACTGTATTCCCTCCATGGAGTTCACAATATAGCAAGTTAAATATTCTGAGTAAACTACTATTTTGTAAATTCATTTGACTACAGGATCATTTTGGAAGCACCATCCACTAACATCCCATAGAAGACATTGTGAGAAATACTGCGTCACAACTCGTTAATAGCAACAAAGCTACCCCTAAATCTGGTCCACCAATCACACATCATTTGCTTCATTATCTTTCTGTGTGTGTGTGTGTGTGTGTGTGTGTGTGTGTGTGTGTGTGT
>NW_022318188.1:0-21614 GCF_002776525.5 Piliocolobus tephrosceles
ACACACACACACACACACACACACACACACACACACACACACAGAAAGATAATGAAGCAAATGATGTGTGATTGGTGGACCAGATTTAGGGGTAGCTTTGTTGCTATTAACGAGTTGTGACGCAGTATTTCTCACAATGTCTTCTATGGGATGTTAGTGGATGGTGCTTCCAAAATGATCCTGTAGTCAAATGAATTTACAAAATAGTAGTTTACTCAGAATATTTAACTTGCTATATTGTGAACTCCATGGAGGGAATACAGTATATAGCACTTCCAGATCTTATTTAAACTGAGATTATCTAGAGTACCATTTTAGCACCAGGGACAGCTATCATGGAAGGGGGAGGGAGAAATGGGGTAATGGTTTTGGGATGAAACTGTTCCACCTCAGATCATCAGACATTAGTTAGATTATCATAAGGAGCATGCAACCTAGATCCACAGTTCACAACAGGATCCACACTGCTATGAGAACCTAATGCTGCCACTGATCTGACAGGAGCCTGGGCACAGGCAGTGCGTTCTTGCCCACTGCTCACCTCTATGCAGCCTGGCTCCTAACAGGCCATGGACCAATACCAGCCCATGGCTGGGGGCTGAGAATCCTCAATCTAGAGAGCTAGAAATCTGTGGAACAAATTTTGAGAAGTCCTAAACTATATATATTGAATCTGAAGTATGTTAACATTTAAAATAACATTTATTGAAATGATATGGAACTCAATCTGCAGTCTCCTAGGATGTGATCCTAACTGTGGAAAAGGTAATTGGCATAACAAGAGACAATTTATTAACCAGAAGTTTTAGATGTCCTTGAAGTCACCAGACAATTAATGGGATTGTTTGAAGCATTGGTGATCAATACTTTTGATTGACTTTGTTTTCTTAAGCTGCATCAATCTAGCTATGTAAGAATTAGCCAGTTGAGACTATAGTTAACCAGACAGCTTTAAACCTGCACTTCAGAACTTTACAAAGCAATTACAAACAATCATTCAGCATCATGAAGTTAGGTAAAACTGAAAGTTTAAAGAAAAGAAAGTTCTTATAAGACACAGCATATTGTACGAATTTAATTACTATGATCTTCACTGTTAATTATAAACTAGTTGTAATTTTTCATATAATAAAATTTATAATTTCATAGCTTTAAGTAACTACAAGCAGTGGTTCATTTTTGTCGTGGGATATTTTACCAATATTTATTTTTGACGAATATTAGTTCCATAAGTTTGAACATTACCATGTTTAAAATTTGATTCTTACTTTGAATGGTACAATACAAAGCAAAAGTATGTGTTTATGAAAAAAGTTTAACCATAGAGGTCAAGAAAAATGTTTCTTTTGGAGTGTCTTGGATATTTTCATGATTATATCAGAAAAAAATGTCTATTAAAAATTCTTATAAAGGCAAGGCAACTATGGTCAACATGTTTTAAACTATTTCTTATGAAGAAATAGTAAGTATAGAAATAATTTTGCAACCAAAAAAGAGGTAAAGTTTCTTGTCTTCTTGGAGATAAGTTGAATTTTAAACTCTCATAGGCATATAAATCTTTCTTAATATATGATCTTAGATTTTCCTTTTCTTTTTTAAGGGTGAATTAAAATGTTACTGAGTTAAGTTGTACTTTCTATATATTAACTGTAAACATAATTTTCATACAGGAGCATTTAATCATTGTATCCAATAATTAATATCTTCAACATGAGCAATGAAATCTACAAGTAAGTACCAAAGTTTACTAGTACAAAACTTCTAAATTTAAGGAAGAAAACATTATAAGATAAAAATTCATTGTCTAACTTTCTGGAAGCTCTTGAACATTCCTTCACTGTGAAATTTGGTGCGAAATACCTATAAGTCTGGAAGGGATGGTGTCGTTACAATACATTATGTACAATCCTCCATTTAAAACCATTTCAAATTGTAAGTAGTAATGTTTATAAAAAGTCATCCTATATGATTCTCCTTATTCCAATCATAATAACAATATTATTTATTAATGAGTTTGATTTATAAAATTGTACCCATGACAATTTTTGCCTTTGGGCACTACAACAAAGTTAACAATATTCAGTGAGCTACAGAACACTTAATTATAAAAGCAGTCAGCAGCACCACAAATCACAATTATTTGGAAACAATACACCAACAATGCCATTTAAACTGACATTGGATCATTTAATTATATTTTGATGTAGAATAACATTTGTCTAAATGATCTAGGAAAATATGGAGTCTTGGAAGATTGTTATTGTTAAGGATTAAGTTGGAAAGCTGGCAGCTTGTTTTTTGTTTTCTTTTGAGCACACGTGAAACAGAAGGGGAATCTGGGTCATTGGGTGCTGCCATTTACAGATTAAAGAAAAGTCATACTCTCAACATTTGTCGATTTTGTGATGCACAATGACTGAGAATATTCTACTATGCCACAGCTGCTTCTGAGTTTTAATAAACCTCTTTGATACATCAGACAGTCATGATTACTAAAAGCTCACCTGATCACAGCATTTTTCACTAAGAATGACATAGAGGGCAGAGCAACTAAGTCAGTAGTATCATTCTCCATGAAGATAAGTTGTTCATTCTGAATGCAATAGGCAATAGATGACATATGATAGTTTTTCTGAAGTAGTCCCATAAACTACTATTAAGTTCTCCTTTCAAATCCATCAAGGTAGAATTAGATGACTCCTTTATAAATTAGCAAATTTTAAAAGTTCAAATGAGTGGAAAAATCATTGACATATGCAAATATATTACATAAGATATAGAATTCTTAGCATAAAAGTTAATGACAAAATAGTCTTTTCAAATATTTTTGTAATTAATAAGTCTTTGTTTTTATTCAAACAATTTGAAGATTAGCAAAATTATTTCAGAAAGTACTACATAAATCAAGCATTTTGACACAAATATTCTCAATACAATCTGAACTTATAAATGAGAAGCTCTAGGAATAAATGGATCCAACTAGAAAAAGATACATTGAAATAAAAGCAGCAATGGATATTTAAAATAAGCTTTTAAAATGTCCACTAAGATTAGTCATAGAACAGCTTTACCATTTGTCTAATGGGACTGAAGTGCATTTTGTAGCGATCCCGTTAATAAGATAAAGAGGATTATGTGTGGGCTAGGTTGCTCACTTGTATGTATATCACAAGAATCAGCCCTATAGCTTCAATTTGATGTTTATAACCAGTGAAACTACAAAACATTGGGGATCACTGTTTATATTCCTTATGTGGAAATGTTTCAGGTTTTATATTCAACATATCTTTCCAATAATAGCTACAGATGTCATACATGTGTCTAGGGCTTTTTAATGGTTTCCTGTTCTAACGCCTGGTGTGAATTGAACAAAATATGGACAATCCTTGCCCTTTTAGGGAAAGGGGGAAAAAAGCAACAAAGAAACCTAATCAGGTCTAAAAATGAGTTTATCCTACTCTGTACAAAGAAAACAGAAAGAGTCTGGGGAAGATAAACTAATTTCTACCAGTTTCTGCCTACCACATATACACTAACTCAATTTAGATTGATTTGATAATGTCTACAGACTTACTTCCAAGGTTACTATATACATTTGGACTTTTTTTCTCCGAAAAAATAGCATGAGATGAAATGTTGTCTAAGCTCCTTTTAATTTTATTTCAGTTTTATCTTGGTTTCTTACTTCAAAGCAAATAAGACAAGTTTTTTGACATCTTTTCAAAATTCACCACAGCAGGGCACCACCAGAACCAATCTTCTTTATATGGAATAACACAACTTTAAGCAAAAGGATGCTGATTTTTAAAACACATTCTGATTTACAGGAAAACTGTTGTTTACACAGGAGGAGAATAAAATAGCTTTATTTTACATTTACATTTTTTTAAGTGGCCCACTTTAATTCACACCAATCCCCATTTATTCAGCTCTGGGGTAATAGAAAGGTAATTGGAATGGTAACCAGAAAAACAAAATCTTAGTTCTTTATTTTCAACTAACTGGCTTTTTGCTAATAATGTTTGTATTAAATTTCATGCATACAGTTTAAATGTTTAAAAGATATATATTAAAATTTATGAAGATAGTCAGGACTTAGGAAAATCACTTAATCCCTCTGAAATTTAATTTCTGCAGTTACTATATACCACATACTGAGCAATTCAAAGAAAAACAGGACATTTCTATCCTTAAGGAACTAATGGTTTGACACTCATACATAAAATTTTAATTCTAATCTATCTCATTGCATGCTTTTTTTTTAAAAGTTGGTATCGTCGCTTTTACTAAGTAGAATTAGTATAACTAAACTGGAAGTATGGCCATAGCAAGTAGCATGAATGATTTTTTAAACAGTAAATGAATGCAGTTACAGAGAAGGATATTATTTTCTTCATCATTATGTCCAAATTTCTATTTAAAATAAGTTTTACAAAGAAAATGCTATTTAGACCTTAAAATATCCAGATTATACTGTACCATAGTTGTGAACCATCAATATGAAACAAAATTTAATTATCTCCTCCTATACTTTAATAAGTAACCTGGGCTGGGTGCGGTGGCTCATGCCTGTAATCTTAGCACTTTGGGGAGGCCAAGGTGGGTAGATCACCCAAGGTCAGGAGTTTGAGACTAGCCTGGCCAACATGGTGAAACCCAATCTCTACCAAATACAAAAATTAGCCAGGCGTGGTGGTGTATGCCTGTAATCCCAGCTACTTGGGAGGCTGAGGCAGGAGAATCGCTTGAACCCAAGAGGCAGAAGTTGCAGTGAGCCGAGATTGCGCCATTGCACTCACTGCAGCCTGGGGGACAAGAGTGAAACTCTGTCTCAAAAATAAAAAATAATAATAATAATAAAGGAGCCTGAATTACTTTAATTACGAAGTCCAAATACAAGTTTATAAGAACGTAAGCAGACTTTTAATGTGGAATTTTTGATCATATTATTTAATGTCTATGATTTATTAATGACAGAAATACCATCCTCAAACTGTATCTTATGTCTTTATAACAAGATGAATTAATTAAAAGTGTGATGTTTATTATTATGTGAGACTACATATGTTTATAAGAAGAAATACAAAATACAAATAAGGACTCATAATTTATGGCTAAAATTTCAGTAAAGAGGAAAAATATATGGATGTCCTATACAACTAAGAAGACTGCTTTATAGTACAAATATAAAGTATTCATTCCACAATAAAGGACAAATTGAAAATTTCTTTCACATTTTTCAATAACAAAAAAAATCATTGGTGACTTCTAGGAAAGAGGTAGCAGAACAGTCAGAATTTAATGCAACCTCTGCTAAAAGACACAGAAAAAAATAGTTAAACTATAAAAAGAAGAAGAAATCCGAAAAGACAAGCTTCACTCAACAAAAAGGTAAACATCATAGTGGACCTGAAAAGTGAATAAAAGCATGAAGTAGTGAGTGGGGCCAAAGCCATAGACTTGCTGGGCTCTGGAAGAATAGGTAAGACGTCCCAGTGAATGTCTAAAAAGAATGCCAGAAGAAGAAAACGGAGAAAATGGTAAAGAATCACCATATCTGAGATAATAGTGGGAAAATTTTCATAACAGAAGGAAGACAAGAGTTTTTAGCTTACAATTATACTGCAAGTACCAAACAAAGAAAACATATTGAAAGTGAAAAACATCAAAATAAAAAAAAAAAGAAGATAAAACACGTATCACCCATCAAGGGATGACAATAAGACTTTTATCAACAACAATAGATGCTGCAGGTATTAAATAATATCTTTAAAGCTTTATAGAAAAGGAGTTGGCAACCTAGAATTTTATATCCAGTTAAGCTAATATCCAAGAATTAGGGCAAATAAAAAGAATCTTTAGAAATTCAAGTAGTCGATTTTTTACATATTCTGGCCCACGGATATAATTAAGGAAGTACTTTAGCATTTATAAAAAAAAACGAATTCATGGAAAACATGAGTCACATAAGCACAAAAATTGCTCAAACAAGTGGCTAAATCTGCTTAAAATGTTAATGACCAACGTTTTGCATTTTTTTTTTTTAAGATAAATTTGAATCACAGAGAGCAATGTGAGAGTACCAACAAGTAGAGACAGCATGTAAAAGTGGCAGTTATGTTTAGGAAGACAGAAATTCTGGATAACAATACTTTATTTTAAAAATTACTACATGTGTATCTCTGTATATACACACACATATATGATACAAAGTGAGAAAATTTTTATTTCAAATGACTTTAGATGTTAATGCTTTGATAGTACATCTTTTGTTGTCTGTACTAACACTAGTGCTGTTATTTAAAAACATTTATGTTGTAGAATAAATCAAATCCATACTAACATTAAAGTTAATAGCACTCAAGACTCTCAAGGTGAAAGAGAAGCAATTAGAAAATCAAAGAAATTAAACTCAATGATAAAACTGAATTATAGACATTGATTTCAACTCTGGATTTTAAGTGTGTATTTTCCCTAAGTCTGGCCAGAACATGATATAAAAGTAATTTGTTCTCAGGAACAAGGTGCACACCTAGGACCGGAGTTTGGTTTCTAGGACCATTCTCTACAGATCTTTTGTGAGAAGACTGGTGGCAAGTGTGGGGCAAGGAAGGTATATAGTGATCTTGGGAAATCTTGCTGTTCCATAAAGGAAGGAAACTTGTAAGAATTAATATAATCATGTCAAGAACCCAGAAGCTAGTCTGAAGGGTCTTCTACTCACCAAAGCTGAGACATCAGAAAAAAAAGATCACAGGTGATTTGCACACACTGCATTTAAGAAAGGCTGAGTTCATATTGATACTCAAGAAGGAAGTCAAAGAAAAATCTTCTGTCATCATGTGACATTTCTATGAAACAAATTTACTTTGAAAACCGGACATTTAAAACCCCAAAATAAGTGGGGTTTTTTGTTTTTTATTTTTACTTTTAACGGTATACACTTTATTTCCAGGTAATCAAATAGCCCCAGTTATAGAAAGCTGTGGAAAGCTCTACATTATAAAAGAGTAAGAGCAAATATAGAAGAAATGAAATAGTTAAAAACTGTTACACTGCATAGCTTAATGAAATTATTATTTCAGCATAAAATTGTTAGTTATAAAAAAATAATGACAGTAACTGGACATAGTGACAAAGTTAGTTTACAAACGATTATTTGTTGTTTCAAGTAGAACATATTCATGTTTGCAATGGATGAATGAGTTTGTCACCACCTTAATCCAATAATCAAATTTAGGTTACTAACAGTGAAAAACAAAACTTATTATGTATCTTTTGATCTTATGCCTAAGAAGTATTACTGTATATTGCCTATGATACAATATTGCTAAAATGTTTAACTTACATTTAAGCAAGCCTTTAGGTATGACTTTCAGCTAACAGAACCTACAAGGACAAGAGGAACAATTCAAACAACTTTACAAGGAAGCAATTACATTCAGGCAAAATGTCCTGCTCAAAGACAACTGGTTGGTTTTCTGAAAGTCAATGTCATGAACAAAGATTACAGAGATATAAAAGACATAGCAACTAGATGCAATATGTAGTCTTAGATTAAAGCCTGATTTAAAACAACAGTTGGAGAACAACTGAGGAAATTCTAATGTGGATTAAGTATTAGATGGTATTAAAAACTGATAATTTCCTGGGGCATGACAGTGTTATATTTATAATATTAAAAATACTTCTTTTTTTAGATACATATTTAAGTTTTAGGGGTTGTATGTCATAGTTTCTGTCTTGCGAGTCGGGTCCTTTTGTAGACCACTCACTAAGCAACAGGGCTGAGGATGATGTCACAATCACATAGCAAATGGGTTAAGGAACAAGTTTGGAGAAATTTAAGCCAGGAGGCAGGAAGAAGAGAAAGTAGAGGTTCCTTGATCCTTCTAGCGACCCCAAGGAAGGCTGAGCGGGGAGCAGGGTGTTCTGCTGAACATGCCATGGGTGGGGTATTACAGGACACAGTCCACACAAACTGTTTCTCTTACTTTTCATAGGATGAGCATAAGAGTAACCTTGACAGTGGGGAATTACACAAGAATCTTGGCATAAGGCAGTGTAGAGTGTAGATACTAGCTCTTTACTGAGGTGCTCTACAAAAGCCAGCTCCTTACATCTGGAAATCTTTGGGATGGTAGGAATTTTCTGCCTGCTGCTGGTGCCAGGGAGGCACTGGTCCCTTGAAGTTGAGTTCAAGTGCAGCTCCTTCCACTTAGGGTGAAGGGTGAGGGCTCTGGTCCTAGCTTATTTTTCAGACCACCCAGGGTAAGACCACAGAGTTGTGTCAGTCAATTCTGCCTGTTGTATCACAGTAATTATAATCTATTTCAAATTTCTGTGTTATGAAATAAAATATATATATGCCAAAATTGATGAGTAATGAGCAAAGAATACAAGTAACATTTATAGATTTGAAACAAACAGAAAAAAGGTGGGGGAAAACCTGTCACTTCAATGGTAGCCAGAAATAAAACCAAACAGATCAGTAATTACAATAAATTTAAACAGATTAATCTATTTAAATACACAGATTATCAGACTGGATTTTTAAATACAGTCTATCTATATGCCCCTTATAACAGACATGCCTATGGTAAAACCACACCGAGAAATTTAAAATAAAGGGATAGAAAAATGCACCAGAAAAAATCTGACCAAAACAAACAAGTGGTTGCAAATGTAACAGGCAAAATAGAATTTAATGAAAAATTACTAATATGGGCAGAGAACTGTAGACAACTAAAAACAGCCTCAGCACACTTAAGACAAAACCTCAGAAAATTAAAAGTAGAATTTGAGAAATCTATAGTCACACTAGGAAATTTTAGTATATTTCTATTAGAAACTGGCAGATAGAGTAAAAGAAAAAAAAAGGTAGGTATATCGAATATTTGAAGAACAAAATGAACAAGCTTCAGGTAAATATAGCAAAAAGTAGGAGATATGCTTTCATTTTAATTACACATTGAATGTTTACAAAAATTAATCATACACTAGATCACAAAATATCACCACAAATTTCAAGAAATCAGCATTATACATATCTTTTGATCAGTATACAATGCAATTAAATCAGCAATGGGTACAGACTTGGATGTTCAAAAACTTTAAAATATACTACTAAATAATTCATACGGTAAAGGGGAAGTCACAATAGAAATCAAAGCACTTAGAAATGAAAGGCAAATGAAAATATTGTGCATTGAAAATTAGCAGATGCAACTACAGTAGTAACTGTACTTTGATTAGAAACAAACATATTTAAGTGCATTCATGTACAACAAGAAAATAAAAATAAATGAGTTAAGCATACAAAAAGCTAGAAAAAGCAAAAAAAAATTAACTTCATTCTTTCTCTATTCTTAGTCTACTTAAAACTAAAATAGAGTAAAGGAAATAAAAGCAAAAGTTAATAAACTGGAAAAGATGAGCGAATAGAGGGAATTAACTAAATCAAAAGCTGTTTCCTTAAAAACAACTTTTTAAACCTAATAATACAGGCAAATCTCTACTAAGATTAATCAAGGAGAAAAAAATTAAAAACAGAATATGTACAAATTAACAATATTGGGGTTAGGTAGAGAACATAACTACACATAAAGTGGAGATTACTTTAAAATCTTGACTATGACAATGCATTTGAAAATATTATAAACAAATTTCTGGACATTTTAAAAACTGGCAACCCACAAAAATTCATCTAGACAAAACAGAAAATCTGAGTAAGTCATCTTCTATACCCTGCCCCATCCCCAAAGAAACAACACATACGCACAGTCCCAGACTGAACAAGTGAGTTCATAGAAAATACAATCCCAATGCTAAAAATAAATTGCTTCAGAGAATGGGAGAAAACCCAATCAAGTCTCCCTACTCATTTTGTGAAGCTTATGTAGGGCATGTAAAGCATGAACCTTTATTCTTTAACTAAACAGGGACAATGCAAGAAATAAAAGTACAGAACTATCTCAGTTATGTGGATGATAACGTCACAAGTGAAATATTTACAAACTGAATTCAACAATATAGAAAACAGAATGCATCATGGCCAAGGTGTTTGATAAACGGCCACAGAAATGAAAGGAAGGTTGTGTATTAGAAAATGTATTCATGGAATTACACTGCTTTCAGTGATAAGAGAAGAAATATCATCATCTAAATAAACACAGAAATAGCATTTCAGAAACAAAATTTATTAGTTATTTTCAATGGCACTGAAATAATTGATTTTTCATGCCAAATATTAAAATAAAAATAGATCCATGCTCATACCACTTTAAAAATTTATAAGTAAATAAAAGGCTTAAATTCCAACTTAAAAAAATTGGAAAACATTGTAATTCATTTTAGAAATTTTCTTTAAACATATACACTATAATAATAAAAGAAAATTGATAAGCATAAACACTGAAATTTAAAATTTATCTATAACACAAATTAAAATTAAACAGACAATTATAGGCTGGGTATTGTGGCTCACATCTGAAATCCCAGAGCTTTGGAAGGCCAAGACAGGAGGATGGTGTGAGGCCAGGAGTTTGAGGCCAGCCTATGCAACCCAGTGAAATCTCTATCTCTAAAAAAAATTTTTTTAATTCGCCAGGTATGGCGGCATGCTCCTGCAGTCTTAGCTACTGAGGAGCTGACACAGGTGCTTGGACCCAGGAGTTCTGAGTTTGTTATAGCGAGCTAGGACTGCAGCATTGCACTCCAGTCTGAGTGACAGAGTGAGACCCTTTCGCTGAAAAACAAAAACCAGTTATGGACTGGGGAAAATATTTCCAATGCCTATAAACCAAAACAAACAAACAAAAAAGCCTAGTAAAAGTGGATGCAGGATTCAAAGAAATATTTGGTGACCAAAAAATAGAGTGTTAGTTTCTACTGAGATAATTTCATCTTACTTCCCTTTCCATTAGATCCCCCAGTTTTGTTCAGGTGCACAACCTTCCTTCCCCTCACACACTGCATGGGATTCAGGGGAAGCTATCTCCAAGTCAGTTTCAACTCATCCAGGGTATTTTTGGCCACTTGAAAGAAATGAGGAAAAACTGAAAATAAAAGTTACTTAGATGATGATTTAAATAACTTGATGATTTAAATGATGATTTAAGTCATCAGTTATTTAGATGATTTAGAATTAGAAGAAAAACCGTCAAAATGAAAAAAAGCAGAAAAAACATGTTTCCTCATTACAAATTCACAGACTGAGAATTAAGATCACTGATTTCTAAATGTGTTACACCAATTTATATTCCTATCAGTTTCTACACGAGAGCTCCCATTTCAACTATACCATCTTTCTCATTTTACAGATGAAGAAACTGTCCCTGGTAAGTTAAGTAACTTCTCCAAGACTACACAATTCAGTCTCTAAGCTTGCACCAGAAGGCAGGTCTCCTTGTCAGACTATAGTATACATTTGCTGCTAATGAACACATTGTATTTTCAACTCAGGTAGAAATAGCAAGAATTATCTGTGGTTTAGTTTTCTGCTTCATTGGTTCCTCCATCAGTACAGCCTTCCATGAGAGTGAGAATATTGCTAACTTTCAGGAAAAAGGTACCTATCTTAACTGTTTTACCAGAAGCAATTTCTCTTCATGTTTGATGTTAACCATGCAACCAAATGTCAGGACTCCTGCCAAAGAAATGCTAAAAGGGTGGGTTGTGCTGTTCAGCGCAATCAGATTAAGATTAGTACCTCAGCCAAATTGAGAGCAGAAAATATGCACAGGGTCTGTTAGGGGGAAACTTTATCTGTTCTTACGTTTGGTGAATGTCAGTTAGTTACTTGGGATATATTAACTTTCCCAGACCTGAGAGGGGCTGTGTCCTAAATTATTCTTTCTGTGTCCTATATGAGACGTAATTCCTTTCCCTAGAGAGACGGTAACGTTTTGTTGTTTTTGCTGTTGTTTTGTCTACCTGTTCAATGAGGCTGATGATAATGATAAGTATGAATAAATGGGGGCTGGCTTAGTCCATTTTGTGTTCTCATTACAGAGTATCTGAGATTGGGTCATTTATTAAAATACTGACTTAGTGTGTGGTTCTGCAGGCTAGAAAGTTCATGGGCACGGCCCTGGCTTCTGGCAAGGGCTTCTGTGCTGCATCATAACATGGTAGGGCAGGTTAAAGCAGAAGCAGAAACATGCGAAGAGAGAGAAAATTCATGGGGCATCCTGGCTTTATAACAACCCACTCTCTTGGGAACTAATCTATTCTTGCAGGAACTAATCTATTCTCACCGGAGGGAGAGAACTCAGTTACTACCACCAGAACAGCACCAAGCCATGCTTGAGGAATCCGCCCCCAGGATTCAAACACCACCCACTAGGCCCCACTTCCCAACACGGCTACGCTGGGGACCAAATTTCCACAGGAATTTTGACAGTAATAAACAAACTAGAACCAAAGCATAGCAGGGAATGAAATAAAAAATAGATGCTTATGGTTTAAATTATATTTTAGGTCAGGGTATCTTTATGGCCATGTGAAATTATTCTATGGAAACAAAACACGTTTTTGTGCGTGTGTTTTATCACTCCCGCTGTTGTCAACAGAATGTCTCACTTTGTTTCTGTTTTTACAGCTTCATAATTTCATGCAAAATTCTACAGTTGTTTTTCACAACTCCAGTGTGTTTATTAATTTGTCAAATACATTGTAATCTTTTCACTCTATCTGTAGCATCTTTGAATACATTCATAAAGATCATGCTTCCCTCTAAGCACCCATGTGGAAATAGCTGACCTCATCTTCCTGCGCCTAAGCAGCTTGCCCTGTCAAGGCCAGGTCCAGCCTTTCTTCATAACCTCAAGTCACTCCATGCTGTTATTACATTGGAGACTGCAATAGCTAAAGGATACTTAAGATGCAGATTCCCAGATCCTATTCCCAAAGATTTTTATTCAACAGACTGAGCTGGAGCCCCTAAATTTGCATTTTTGCAAACCCCTTCGGTGTTTCTGAGGGAAGGGGTCTTTTGATTATTCTTTGAGAAACAGTGCTTTCAAATTTAACTCTGCCCAGAAAGGTCTTCCTCTACCCAACATGACTTACACGTCTTTGTTGCTGTGAATTTGCACACCGACTTTTTTTATGCTTATCAAATGTCTACCCTTCCTTTAAAGTCCACATAAAGCATCTATTTCCTTGAAGCCCCCTTGACCACATGGCACTGAGTTCTTCCCTGAACTTTCGGCACTCACTGCCTTTCCTGATTATTCACACCTGGCCTTGACTCTGGGTATACACTTCTGGGAATGTCTGCCCAGTCTTCCACATGGTGAGAACTGCTCTTCTCTCACTGGCATCATACATCAAATGTCTGCAGAACATTCCCTACACCCCCCATTACCATGGTAGATTTAAAGTGCCATAGCTTGGGCAAAGTGGCCATTCTGGGCCAATTAGACTTTTTTCCCTAAGGCTTAGGAAGGAATTAGTTCCTCTCTGCAGAAGGGAAAACCAGAGTTCCTAGCAGCCACACGTGTTTCCCCGATGTGGAGGAAGACAGTGGGCAGGTAAACAGGTAAACATGAATGAAAGCTATGAAAGAGTGAAGCAGAAGCAATTGCTTGGATCTCAGATTCCAGTTTTTCCTGAAGCACAGCCGCATCTCTCACTTCCCAAGATGTAGATGTTCAATGTTCTCATGAATTACATGTCCCATTCTCAAAAAACCAAAATAAAAAAATTTTTTTTAAAGCCCCTTGTTTTTCCACTGAACCATTTTAAATTGTATTTTGCCACTTAGAATTAGTTATTAAATTGTTATTAGCTTATAAAATTTAACCAGTGCATGTTCTCCTCAATGTGATTATAAGTTCTACAGGGTTTTCCCAATGCTTTGCCTCCAGTATATTTTCAAATAATAGCCGAACAGCATTTACCTCACTTCCCTTTATAGAAACTGGTCTTACGAAGTAATCAATGACTTCAAGGTTTGGATATGCATTTCTTTGATTTCCAAGCATCTCTACTTGTATCTTTACTCACAAACAGATCCTGTGTTCTATATGTCAGTGGATAGAATACCTACCTGCTTTACTACCCCAACATGAAATGTGGAAATTATTCTTGACATCTCCTATCATATTCCCTTATCCAAGATACGTAAGTTTTATTTCCTAAATATTTCTGCCACTTATATGCCTTACAACTAAACAATTTGACATTTACTTAACCTCTATGTACCTCATTTCCTTATTAACAGAAATATCAGTGGGACCACCTTATGGGGGTGTTAAGAGGATTCGATAAAATAATACATTTAAAGCACTTAGAAAAATGACTAGCACAAAATAAGTGTAGTTGTGTGTGTTTTATAATTATTATGGAATCAACTGCTGAGTTTACACAGATAAAGGAATTGTGCTGGTAATTTGGGTGGTTGCCTCCTGTGCCCTGAATCATAACAAACTCCTACACATTTTTCTACCTGCATCCTTTGGTCCTTGCAAAGATTAATTTCTAGTTCATTAATTTATCAAAACAAATTTAGAAATCCAGGAAAACTCAAATTTTGACTTTATTTTTAAAAATATAAAATTTCATTTGTTGTATTTGTTATATTTTTTATTAGTATATCATACTTATACATGTTTTGGGGGGTGCATGTGATATTCTGATATATGTATACAATGTATAATGATCAAATTAGGGTTAATACATTATATACCTCAAAATACCTAGAAGGATCATGATGTCTGCAACACAAAGAAAAGATAAATGTTTGTGGTGATAAATATCCCAAATTTTAGCTTTAAATGGTTACTTTGGTAGTATCTATAACTACTATCCCAAATATACACAGATAACTAAATTGCATATTTGCAAATTGCTAAGAAAACACTGACCAGAGACTAAAGTTGAATATACATATAAATAATAGATTAATTAATAGTACAGTAATTTCCAAGCAAAACCCCCTCCATTACCCCCATTGAAACTACATTTAAAATGAAAGACGCTGACTTAGAAGGATGGAGTTTGAAGCGTATTAAAAATGCAGAGATGTCAATACTCTCAGAGACCTGTATCAGCTCTGTTTCATTTTCTTATACAGACATAGATATAAGACATAGATAAATACATTTCATGCTGAATATATAAAATATACTTTTTTATTTTTAAAAACTGAGCACTGCAAAAGATACAAAAATATACTATACATTACGTTTGAAAACATTTTATTTTTTGCTTAGATGCTATCTTTAAAACCTTTTCTGACAATTTATTCATTTTTTTCTTTCTTTTCATTTGCTTATCCATTGCTTCTTTTATGCATTCTTTCATTTATTCCATCATCAGTTATTAAATACCTACCACATGCTAGTGTTGGCCTGCAAAGATAAAGAAAATATATTCTCCATCCTCAGTGCACTTCCACTCCAAGGGAAAGAAAGAGACATGTAAATGTAAATAAGAGTGGTCCTACTGTTCATGACAGAAGTATAAACCACTCTTTCTGGGCTTGGGTGGGAGTGGGGAGCAGGAACTGAGGAGGGAACAGGTAGCTCTGCGGACACAGCAGGATGTGCCTCAGTCCAGGAACAAGTGTGTGATCTGAGGGCATCCACACTGTGATCTCTGTGACTCATGTCTGACCTCTGATATTTTGGTTCTATATTAAATACTAATTTCTCCAATAACATACTTTCATTATGACCTCAACAAATGTCTTATCATACATTGCTTTAAAAATACTACATAGGAATAGGAACAGCTTCAGTCTCCATCTCCCAGCGCGAGCGACAGAGAAGACCGGTGATTTCTGCATTTTCAACTGAGGTACTGGGGTCATCTCACTCGGGAGTGCCGGACAATCGGTGCTGGTCAGCTGCTGCAGCCCGACCAGCGAGAGCTGAAGCAGGGCGAGGCATCGCCTCACCTGGGAAGCGCGAGGGGGAAGGGAGTCCCTTTACCTAGCCAGGGGAACTGAGACACACAACACCTGGAAAATCGGGTAACTCCCACCCCAATACTGCGCTGTAACACCGGCACACCGGAGATTATATCCCACACCTGGCCGGGAGGGTCCCACGCCCACGGAGCCTCCCTCCTTGCTAACACAGCAGTCTGCGGCAAAATAACGGCAAGGCAGCACCGAGGCTAGGTAAATAAAGCCGCTGGGAAGCTCGAACTGGGTGGAGCTCACAGCAGCTCAAGGAAACCTGCCTGTCTCTGTAGACTGCGCCTCTGGGGACAGGGCTCAGCTAAAGCAGCAGAGGCCTGTCCAGACGCGAACGACTCTGTCTGACAGCTTTGAAGAGAGCAGTGGATCTCCCAACACGGAGGTTGAGATCTGAGAAGGGGCAGTCTGCCTGCTCAAGTGGGTCTCTGACCCCTGAGTAGCCTAACTGGGAGACATCCCCCACTAGGGGCAGTCTGACACCCCACACCTCACAGGGTGCAGTACACCCCTGAGAGGAAGCTTCCAAAGCAAGAATCAGACAGGTGCACTCGCTGTTCAGCAATATTCTATCTTCTGCAACCTCTGCTGCTGATACCCAGGCAAACAGGGTCTGGAGTGGACCTCAAGCAATCTCCAACAGACCTATAGCTGAGGGTCCTGACTGTCAGAAGGAAAACTATCAAACAGGAAGGACACCTATATCAAAACCCCATCAGTACGTCACCATCATCAAAGACCAGAGACAGATAAAACCACAAAGATGGGGAAAAAGCAGGGCAGAAAAGCTGGAAATTCAAAAAATAAGAGCGCATCTCCTCCTGCAAAGGAGCACAGCCCATCGCCAGCAATGGATCAAAGCTGGTCAGAGAATGATTTTGATGAGATGAGAGAAGAAGGCTTCAGTCCATCAAACCTCTCAGAGCTAAAGGAGGAATTATGTACCCAGCACAAAGAAACTAAAATCTTGAAAAAAGAGTGGAAGAATTGACAGCTAGACTAATTAATGCAGAGAAGGTCATAAACGAAATGACAGAGATGAAAACCATGACACGAGAAATACGTGACAAATGCACAAGCTTCAGTAACCGACTCGATCAACTGAAGAAAGAGTATCAGCGATGGAGGATCAAATGAATGAAATGAAGCGAGAAGAGAAACCAAAAGATAAAAGAAGAAAAAGAAATGAACAAAGCCTGCAAGAAGTATGGGATTATGTAAAAAGACCAAATCTACGTCAGATTGGGGTGCCTGAAAGTGAGGGGGAAAATGGAACCAAATTGGAAAACACTCTACAGGATATCATCCAGGAGAACTTCCCCAACCTAGCAGGGCAGGCCAACATTCAAATTCAGGAAATACAGAGAACGCCACAAAGATACTCCTCCAGAAGAGCAACTCCAAGACACATAATTGCCAGATTCACCAAAGTTGAAATGAAGGAAAAAATCTTAAGGGCAGCCAGAGAGAAAGGTCGGGTTACCCACAAAGGGAAGCCCATCAGACTGACAGCAGATCTCTCGGCAGAAACTCTACAAGCCAGAAGAGAGTGGGGGCCAATATTCAACATTCTTAAAGAAAAGAATTTTAAACCCAGAATTTCATATCCAGCCAAACTAAGTTTCATAAGTGAAGGAGAAATAAAATGCTTTACAGATAAGCAAATGCTTAGAGATTTTGTCACCACCAGGCCTGCCTTACAAGAGACCCTGAAGGAAGCCCTAAACATGGAAAGGAACAACCGGTACCAGCCATTGCAAAAACATGCCAAAATGTAAAGACCATCGAGCCTAGGAAGAAACTGCATCAACTAATGAGCAAAATAATCAGTTAATATCATAATGGCAGGATCAAGTTCACACATAACAATATTAACCTTAAATGTAAATGGACTAAATGCTCCAATTAAAAGACATAGACTGGCAAACTGGATAAAGAGTCAAGACCCATGAGTCTGCTGTCTTCAGGAGACCCATCTCACATGCAGAGACATACATAGGCTCAAAATAAAGGGATGGAGGAAGATCTACCAAGCAAATGGAGAACAAAAAAAAGCAGGGGTTGCAATCCTAGTCTCTGATAAAACAGACTTTAAACCATCAAAGATCAAAAGAGACAAAGAAGGCCATTACATAATGGTAAAGGGATCAATCCAACAGGAAGAGCTAACTATCCTAAATATATATGCACCCAATACAGGAGCACCCAGATTCATAAAGCAAGTCCTTAGAGACTTACAAAGAGACTTAGACTCCCATACAATAATAATGGGAGACTTCAACACTCCACTGTCAACATTAGACAGATCAACGAGACAGAAAGTTAACAAGGATATCCAGGAATTGAACTCATCTCTGCACCAAGCGGACCTAATAGACATCTATAGAACTCTCCACCCCAAGTCAACAGAATATACATTCTTCTCAGCACCACATCACACTTATTCCAATATTGACCACATAATTGGAAGTAAAGCACTCCTCAGCAAATGTAAAAGAACAGAAATTATAACAAACTGTCTCTCTGACCACAGTGCAATCAAACTAGAACTCAGGACTAAGAAACTCAATCAAAACCGCTCAACTACATGGAAACTGAACAACCTGCTCCTGAATGACTACTGGGTACATAACGAAATGAAGGCAGAAATAAAGATGTTCTTTGAAACCAATGAGAACAAAGATACAACATACCAGAATCTCTGGGACACATTTCAAGCAGTGTGTAGAGGGAAATTTATAGCACTAAGTGCCCACAAGAGAAAGCAGGAAAGATCTAAAATTGACACTCTAACATCACAATTAAAAGAACTAGAGAGGCAAGAGCAAACACATTCAAAAGCTAGCAGAAGGCAAGAAATAACTAAGATCAGAGCAGGACTGAAGGAGATAGAGACACAAAAAACCCTCCAAAAATCAATGAATCCAGGAGTTGGTTTTTTGAAAAGATCAACAAAATTGACAGACCGCTAGCAAGGCTAATAAAGAAGAAAAGAGAGAAGAATCAAATAGACGCAATAAAAAATGATAAAGGGGATATCACCACCGACCCCACAGAAATACAAACTACCATCAGAGAATACTATAAACACCTCTACGCAAATCAACTAGAAAATCTAGAAGAAATGGATAATTTCCTGGACACGTACACTCTTCCAAGACTAAACCAGGAAGAAGTTGAATCCCTGAATAGACCAATAGCAGCCTCTGAAATTGAGGCAACAATTAATAGCCTACCCACCAAAAAAAGCCCAGGAACAGATGGATTCACAGCCAAATTCTACCAGAGGTACAAGGAGGAGCTGGTACCATTCCTTCTGAAACTATTCCAATCAATAGAAAAAGAGGGAATCCTCCCTAACTCATTTTATGAGGCCAACATCATCCTGATACCAAAGCCTGGCAGAGACACAACAAAAAAAGAGAATTTTAGACCAATCTCCCTGATGAACATCGATGCAAAAATCCTCAATAAAATACTGGCAAACCGGATTCAGCAGCACATCAAAAAGCTTATCCACCATGATCAAGTGGGCTTCATCCCTGGGATGCAAGGCTGGTTCAACATTCGCAAATCAATAAACATAATCCAGCATATAAACAGAACCAAACACAAGAACCACATGATTATCTCAATAGATGCAGAAAAGGCTTTTGACAAAATTCAACAGCCCTTCATGCTAAAAACGCTCAACAAATTCGGTATTGATGGAACGTACCTCAAAATAATAAGAGCTATTTATGACAAACCCACAGCCAATATCATACTGAATGGGCAAAAACTGGAAAAGTTCCCTTTGAAAACTGGCACAAGTCAGGGATGCCCTCTCTCACCACTCCTATTCAACATAGTGTTGGAAGTTCTGGCTAGGGCAATCAGGCAAGAGAAAGAAATCGAGGGTATTCAGTTAGGAAAAGAAGAAGTCAAATTGTCCCTGTTTGCAGATGACATGATTGTGTATTTAGAAAACCCCATCGTCTCAGCCCAAAATCTTCTTAAGCTGATAAGCAACTTCAGCAAAATCTCAGGATACAAAATTAATGTGCAAAAATCACAAGCATTCTTATACACCAGTAGCAGACAAACAGAGAGCCAAATCAGGAATGAACTTCCATTCACAATTGCTTCAAAGAGAATAAAATACCTAGGAATCCAACTTACAAGGGATGTAAACGACCTCTTCAAGGAGAACTACAAACCACTGCTCAGTGAAATCAAAGAGGACACAAACAAATGGAAGAACATACCATGCTCATGGGTAGGAAGAATCAATATCGTGAAAATGGCTATACTGCCCAAGGTTATTTATAGATTCAATGCCATCCCCATCAAGCTTCCAATGAGTTTCTTCACCGAATTGGAAAAAACTGCTTTAAAGTTCATATGGAACCAAAAAAGAGCCCGCATTGCCAAGACAATCCTAAGTCAAAAGGACAAAGCTGGAGGCGTCACGCTACCTGACTTCAAACTATACTACAAGGCTACAGTAACCAAAACAGCATGGTACTGGTACCAAAACAGAGATATAGACCAATGGAACAGAACAGAGCCTTCAGAAAATAATGCCACACATCTACAACCATCTGATCTTTGACAAACCTGAGAAAAACAAGAAATGGGGAAAGGATTCCCTATTTAATAAATGGTGCTGGGAAAATTGGCTAGCCATAAGTAGAAAGCTGAAACTGGATCCTTTCCTTACTCCTCAAACGAAGATTAATTCAAGATGGATTAGAGACTGAAATGTTAGACCTAATACCATAAAAACCCTAGAAGAAAATCTAGGTAGTACCATTCAGGACATAGGCATGGGCAAGGACTTCATGTCTAAAACACCAGAAGCAACGGCAGCAAAAGCCAAAATTGACAAATGGGATCTAATTAAACTAAAGAGCTTCTGCACAGCAAAAGAAACTACCATCAGAGTGAACAGGCAACCTACAGAATGGGAGAAAATTTTTGCAATCTACTCATCTGATAAAGGGCTAATTTCCAGAATCTACAAAGAACTCAAACAAATATACAAGAAAAAAACAAACAACTCCATCAAAAAGTGGGCAAAGGATATGAACAGACATTTCTCAAAAGAAGACATTCATACAGCCAACAGACACATGAAAAAATGCTCATCATCACTCGCCATCAGAGAAATGCAAATCAAAACCACAATGAGATACCATCTCACACCAGTTAGAATGGCAATCATTAAAAAATCAGGAAACAACAGGTGTTGGAGAGGATGTGGAGAAATAGGAACACTTTTACACTGTTGGTGGGATTGTAAACTAGTTCAACCATTATGGAAAAGAGTATGGCAATTCCTCAAGGATCTAGAACTAGTTGTACCATATGACCCAGCCATCCCACTACTGGGTATATACCCAAAGGATTATAAATTATGCTACTACAAAGACACATACATACCTATGTTTATGGCGGCACTATTCACAATAGCAAAGACTTAGAATCAACCCAAATGTCCATCAGTGACAGACTGGATTAAGAAAATGTGGCACATATACACCATGGAATACTATGCAGCCATAAAAAAGGATGAGTTTGCGTCCTTTGTAGGGACATGGATGCAGCTGGAAACCATCATTCTTAGCAAACTATCACAAGAAGAGAAAACCAAACACCGCATGTTCTCACTCATAGGTGGGAACTGAACAATGAGCTCACTTGGACT
>NW_022318188.1:21714-22670 GCF_002776525.5 Piliocolobus tephrosceles
GCAACCTACAGAATGGGAGAAAATTTTTGCAATCTACTCATCTGACAAAGGGCTAATTTCCAGAATCTACAAAGAACTCAAACAAATATACAAGAAAAAAACAAACAACCCCATCCAAAAGTGGGGAAAGGATATGAACAGACATTTCTCAAAAGAAGACATTCATACAGCCAACAGACACATGAAAAAATGCTCATCATCACTGGCCATCAGAGAAATGCAAATCAAAACCACAATGAGATACCATCTCACACCAGTTAGAATGGCAATCATTAAAAAATCAGGAAACAATAGGTGTTGGAGAGGATGTGGAGAAATAGGAACACTTTTACACTGTTGGTGGGATTGTAAACTAGTTCAACCATTATGGAAAACAGTATGGAGATTCCTCAAGGATCTAGAACTAGATGTACCATATGACCCAGCCATCCCACTACTGGGTATATACCCAAAGGATTATAAATTATGCTACTACAAAGACACATGCACACGTATGTTTATTGCGGCACTATTCACAATAGCAAAGACTTGGAATCAACCCAAATGTCCATCAGTGACAGACTGGATTAAGAAAATGTGGCACATATACATGGAATACTATGCAGCCATAAAAAACGATGAGTTTGCGTCCTTTGTAGGGACATGGATGCAGCTGGAAACCATCATTCTTAGCAAACTATCACAAGAAGAGAAAACCAAACACCGCATGTTCTCACTCATAGGTGGGAACTGAACAATGAGCTCACTTGGACTCGGGAAGGGGAACATCACACACTGGGGCCTATCATGGGGAGGGGGGAGGGGGGAGGGATTGCATTGGGGAGTTATACCTGATATAAATGATGAATTGATGGGTGCTGACGAGTTGATGGGTGCAGCACACCAACATGGCACATGTATACATATGTAACAAACCTGCACGTTATGCACATGTACCCTAGAACTTAAAGTATAAT
>NW_022318189.1:0-6703 GCF_002776525.5 Piliocolobus tephrosceles
TGTGTGTGTGTGTGTGTGTGTGTGTGTGTGTGTGTGTGTGTGTATAAAATCAAGATTTAGATTGACAGGTGAGTAGAGAGGGAGAGAGGAGTATTGTCATTTCTAAGAAATGTCAAAAATCACGGTGCTTGAAAAGGCTTGAAAGATCAGGGACTTGGCTTCCTTTAGAGCCTTGAACAAATCACAGAACTTTGCTTAGTTTTGTTTTGCTTTTGTCAGTTTTATTTATCAGTTGACAGTGTCAGACAACTTCCCTTTGAGTTATCAAGTTTCATGACTCAAGGCTAATTTTCTGTTTATTTTCTTTTCCATTTTTAAGAACTTGGGTCTAGAATAAAAGATAAGTAACAATTCAGTCATACCCTTTTTCAGGGCACTCTCAGCATTTTGCTGGGTGTTTCTCTTGATGCATGCATGTTTGACTTTAGAGGCAGCCCATGAAGGTCATTCATTCTCTAGCTCTGTGAGTGATCTCCGTTACTTGAAGAAGCCAAAAATGCAGAGCCTTCTGCACACCCCCTAAATCTTGTTTATAATGAAATATTCTATGATTACAAGGAAATCTAAACCAATGCAATGATTGCTTAGAGAACAGGTGAGAGAGATGACTGAGAGATAACAGAATAGTTTTGGATATACTTGGGGATTTTTGATTATAGAAAGCGTGAGCATTAAGAAATAACACTTATTTAAAAGAGACTGTTCAGTTGAATACCTGTGTTGCTACTAATCACTTCGTAGCTCCTTATTTTCCTATTTAAACAATAAAAGACAGTTGGCCATAGAAATTTTTGTGTTGAGGTGGGGAAGTTTATAAAGGAATATGACCCGTGATCATTTCAATGTCTCTTTTAATGGAAAGTAGTTACTTGCATTTGTCCCAAATTAAACTTACCTAATTATTAAAATGCTACCCTTTGACTTTTAACTTAATAATTATGAATAACTTCATTGTGATTTTAATCCCAGGGAGTCAGTTTATGTCTATATAACATGCATGGCTTTCCAAAAAGGTGATTTATGTAATAAAGAGTGAGGTATAGTTTATTTATGAAAAGGTGCTTTTGCATGGTTAAATGTTTAACCTGAAATAATTAGGAGCCTTGAGAATTTTGGTTGGCAAGTTAAGGCATTCAAAACTCTGAATGGGTATTTATAATTTAGCTTTGTTTATTTTATTAGATGTGACAGAGCAATTTAGTATTGTAGGTTCACTCAATGGCTATTGCGGCATCATTCTTCATAATTTTTATTAATTGTATGGTTTTCCTTTTATGTTTTCAGGTGAGAGTATTTCTTTTCTAAAGATAGAGCAAAGATCCACTTTTTTTCCTGAGTAATTCTGTCTCTTTACTTAAAGAATACTGCTTAATCCATTATGGTTCACATAAGTATTCTATCAAGATAGAAATTTAAAGTAAATGTGACTTCATTAATTTAAACTTGCAGTATTTTGCTTAAATTCACATCATTTTTTTAATCCATAGAGTAAGTGTGGTGATTGTAAAACATGTTAATAAAATATTTGACACCGTTTCAGTGAAGAGCTGGGGTCTAATGTCCTCTCTTCTTGAATCTGGACTGGCCCAGTGACTTAATTGAAAATCATAGCATGCGGCAGACTTTGTGTGACTTCTGCGACTAGTTTAGAAAAGGCTGCATATGTAGCTTCCATCTGATTCCCTTGGGCATTCACTCTGGGACAAGCCAGATGCCATGTGAGAAATTCCATTTCTCTGAGTCCACTTTGCTAGAAAGGCCATGTGTAGACAATCTAGTTGGTAGCCATGGCAGGTCTCCCATCTTGCAACTCGCATCAATGGCCAGCCACGTAAGTGAGCCCTCATGGATGCCCAGACCTGTGGAGCCTTAGCAGCAGCCTGACTCTACATCTGATTGCAGCCTTGTGAGAGACCCCAAGCGAGGGCTGCCCAGCTTAGCCTTTCCTGAATCCCTCACTCACAAACTCTATGAGATGTAAATATGTAAACCAGAATACATACTGCTTTATACCACTGAGTTGCCTGATGATTTGCTATGCAGCAATAAGTACCAGAAAGAGTAGGTTCAATACATTACATAGATCTGTTCTTACATGATGTGTTTTAAAAGGTAACCATGATTTAAATAAATTACTTTATCTCAAAAAGCTAATCCAATTTTATTATTACCTTGTGTCTTAGTCTGTTTGTGCTGCTATTCATAGCAAAATACCCGAGACTAGGTAATTTATAAAGAACAGAAATTCGTTTCTCACATTGCTAGAGGCAGGAAGTCTAAGATCAAGGCACCGGCAGGTTTAGTGTCTGGTAAGGGATTCTCTGTGTTTTCAATATGACACCCTGTTGTCGTATCCTTACATGACAGAAGACAGAAGGGCAAAAAGAGCAAAAGGGACAAAAAAGGTTTAGCCAGTTCCCTCCAGCCCTTTTATAAGGCATTAATCCATTCATGAGGGCCGGTCACTCATGACCTAATCACCTCCCAAAGGCCACACTTCTTAATACTGTTGCATTGGGGATTCAGTTTCATCGTGAATTTTGGAGGGCATGCAAATCTTGAGGGGGATCATAACACCTTCTGAGAACAAGTTTTAGAAATTAGTAATATATTATTCTCAGTATACATAAATAATGTGTGCTGATAATATAAACCATAAATTTATATCTTAACCAAAAATCATTTAATAAAATTATACTAACATAAAAATTAATGTGCTAAAGAGTTTAATTCTCCATGAATTATAAAATCACAGGCAGATACTGTATAGTTTATGTTTATTTAAAGATTCTAAGAGGTTTTCTGTACTCATACTTTACTACCCAGAAATCAACCATTTTCCAGTAAGTTCAACTTGGTGAGCTATGATCAATAGAATTAGAACTTTTCAGGTTCTTGCTTGGAGCCTTTTATCTGTGTACATTTAACTAGTATTTTTTATTATAGAAATAATATATCCACATGCTCAAAACTCAAATCATAAAAAAGTAAAATGAAAACTCAGCCTTCCTGGCTTCTATTTTGTTTTAGTCCCACAGGCAAACCCTTATCACAGTTGCTGTTTTTACATTTTTAAGGTGGTTATGATAAAACTTCAAATTAAATTTTACATGTATTTCCCTTTCTCTTGATTTGTCAACTTTATAGAATATCTACTGTTGATTACCTGCTATTGTAGATGAGTAATTTCTTACATTTAGGTTACCTCCTATCTCCCTTTCTGCTGCTCTGCTTCTGGTTGTGTGTAATTTTCAGGTTAATGATTATCTTCAGATTAATTATTGCCTTTATAGCTTTAAATAATGTACTTAAACATCTATTTCTTGATTTGCCCACCCTAGCCAATATTTCTTACTCCTTGAAATGAAAAGGGAAAAAATAAGAATACTTTTCCTTATATTAACTTTTCCTTGATTCATCACTATGTTCGTATAAATCCATTGTTACTTTTATCTAAAAATCTGTTTTATTCTACTGTTGATGACTATTTCAATTATCCACTTTAGGATTATTAAGAATGCTGCTATGAGCATCTTGCACTGTCTTTGGTGCACAGATGTACGTGTGTTGCTAAGTCTGTACACTGTGAGTTAAAGGCTGTGTGTATAATACCAGATTTCAAATAGCTATACTAAATGATACTCACATCAGCAGTATGAGACAGTAGGAATTCCGTATCCTTATCAACAGTTGGTACTGTTTTTGTCTTTTTCATTTTAGCTATTTTGATGGGTATGTTATGGTATAAAATTAGGTTTAATTTTTATTTCCTTGAGGATTAAGGAGGTTGAGCACCTCTTCATATGTTTATTGGCCATATGTTTATTTTATGAAGTACTCATATAGATAGGTCTCTTATCCATAATTCTGTTGGATTTTCTCCATCTCCCTCCTCTCTGTCATCACTTTGTAGATTTTCTTTATATATTCTCCGTAACAACCCTTTTATCAAAAACATGGGTTGCAGGTATCTGCTTGTGCCTTGCTCTTTTCATTGTTTTAAGCTAGTTCAATCTATCAGTCTTTTCCTTTATGGATGGTGTTTTTTATATTCTGTTAATATATCTTTCCCTATTCCCAAATCATAAACATGTTCTTTCCTATTTTTGTGAAGTTGTATTAGTATTTTTGTCATTTGTTTTAAAATCTGTAATCTACCTGAAGTTTATTTTTTTCTGTGATATAGTCTAGAGGTACATTTGTATTTTTAAAATATATTTATACATAGTTCACTCAGCACCATTTATCCATTTATTTTTTATGGAGAAAATGTAGGTTTACTTATTACTTTCTAGTCTCTATGCCATTGTCCTTTTTTGCTATGATGCTAAGACCTATATTATACTGTTAAATAGAAATGGTGACAACAGATACTATTATGATCCTCTCAATATCTGTAGAACACATTTAGATTTTTGCCATTAAATATGATATTAGTTCTAAGTTTTTTAATAGAGTCCCTGTGTTAGGTTGAAGAAGATTCCTTCTATTTCTAGTAGGCTGAGGTTTTTAATCATAAAAAGTGTTAAATTTTGTCAAATGTTATTTCTACATCTGTTTCTTTTGTCTGATAATGTGGTAAATTACATTGATGGATTTTTGAATGTTAAATCAAGTTTGCATTCCTGCTGAAAATCCATTTAATTAAGATAATATTATCTTTTGTATATATTACTGTGTTTAATTTACTAATAGTTGATTAAATATTTTTGCTTCTCTATTTATGAGGGTTACTGGTCCCTGGCTTTCTTTTTTGAGTAATGTGTTTATATGGCCTAGGTTTCATGGTAATGCTAGTTTATATAATGTGTTGGGAAGTGTTCTCTTCTTTATTATTTCTGAAAGAGTCTTTGTAGGCTTAGTTGTATCTTTCTCAACTGTTTGAGATGTAGTAATCTGGGCCTGGAGTTATCTTTGTTTCAAGGTTTATAAATCTATATTCAATTTCTTCATTTGATATAGAGCCCTTTAAGTTCCATCTTTCTTATTGGATCATTACTGATAATTGGGTCATTCGAGAAATATGTCAGTTTCGTATAAATTGTCATATATTGGCATAAATAATATAGTTCTTTTGTTTTTCTATTATTGTCTGTGGAATCTGCAGTGGTGTTCCCTTTTTCATTCTTGACGTTGATACAGTAGTCCCCTTTTACGCACAGGAAATACATTCCAAGATCCCCTGTAGACGCCTGAAAACACAGATAGGACTGAACTCTATAGTATACACACACACCTGTGATAAAGCATAATTTATAAATTATGCACAGTAAGATTAACAGCACTAATAATAGAACAATTATAACAATGTGCTGTGATAAAAGTTATGGAAATGTGTGTTTGCTTTCATGCTTGCGTGTACTTTCTCTCTCTGTCTCTCTCTAAATATCTTCTTGTGCTGTACTCACCTATTTTCAAACCTGGAAAACTGATAACGCAGAAAGCAAAACTGCAGATAAGAAGACACTACTGTAATTTATATCTTCTTTCTCATTCTATCTAGATGTTTGTTAATTTTCTACATCTTTTCCAAAAAACTCAGCTTTTGATTTCATTAATTTTGTTTCCTGTTACATGTCCATGTTTTATTGGTTTCCATTCTTATTTATAGTGTTTTCTTCTGCTTAATTGTTCTTTAGTTTTTTTCAAGTGGAAGCTTAGGTAATTTATTTTAGAGGAGATTAATGTAAATATCTTCAGACCAATAAATTTGAAACCTTTGTTTTAATGGGCAACGTATTACTAACTAAGGCTCTACTGAGAAAACTTGAAGGCCTAAATTAGAAGCATAATCTTAAGGGAAATTACACCAAAAGTTAAAATATATATATATATTTTATTTTTTGAGACAGAGTCTCGCTCTGTCACCCAGGCTGGAGTGCAGTGATGTGATCTCAGCTCACTGCAACCTCTGCCTCCTGGGTTCAAGTGATTCTCCTGCCTCAGCCTCCCAAGTTGCTGGGCTTACAGGTGCACACCACCATGCCTGGCTAATTTTTTGTATTTTTAGTAAAAACGGGATTTCACCGTGCTGGCCAGGTTGATCTCTAACTCCTGACCTCATGATCCGCCCATCTCAGCCTCCCAAAGTGCTGGGATTACAGATGTGAGCCACCGCGCCTAGCCAAAATATATCCATTTTTTTTTTTTTAATAGGGAAAGGTGCTAGACTGTTGTATAGTAATATTCTTCTAGATCTTCAAACGATACATAACCTTAGTAGCATAAAAGTGGTTTTAAGAATGGGGGGGAAAAAAGAGAAAATACTTTCCAAGTTACTTGGAAATTCATCTAGTCTTAAACTAAGTAAAAATGGTATGAAAGGATGAGCAATAGGCTGATTTCACTTACAAAAATCAGCATCATGGTAGATAAAGGGCCAATTATGGTTTTAAAAACCTGAACACAGCCGGGCGCGGTGGCTCAAGCCTGTAATCCCAGCACTTTGGGAGGCCGAGACGGGCGGATCACGAGGTCAGGAGATCGAGACCATCCTGGAAACCCCGTCTCTACTAAAAAATACAAAAAACTAGCCGGGCCAGGTGGCGGGCGCCTGTAGTCCCAGCTACTCGGGAGGCTGAGGCAGGAGAATGGCGTAAACCCGGGAGGCGGAGCTTGCAGTGAGCTGAGATCCGGCCACTGCACTCCAGTCCAGGCGACAGAGCGAGACTCCGCCTCAAAAAAAAAAAAAAAAAAAAAAAAA
>NW_022318189.1:6803-17813 GCF_002776525.5 Piliocolobus tephrosceles
CTCAAAATTAATGATTTCAAATGTGGCTGTATTTTCTATTTTATTTCTTTATTGTTTATATTCATGTCTTCATTGCTTTAGGCTTATTTTTTAGTGTTTTCAACCCTTTTTATGGTTTAGAAACTTTTTTTTAACATTTTTTTATTGAATATTTTAAACATACACAAAAAGAGATTAGTGTTATGAACCTCCATGTACCCATCAGCTAGTTTCCATAATCAGCAACACATTGCCCTCTTGTTTATTTTCCCATTTCATAATTTTACTTTAATACTGCAAAGCAGCTTCCCAACATCACATTTATATGTAAATACTTCAGTGTACGTCCCTAACAGAAACTCTTAAACAAAATCACTGTGTCATCATTACACCTGACAAAAGTGGTGAATAATTCTTTAAATATCACCTAATATTTTGTCTATATTTAAACGTAGTCAAATATCTCAAAAAAATGTAAGAGTCAGTTTCTGTGCAATAGAATCTAAAATGCGCCTACACATTGCATCTGTCTGTTATGACTCTTTGCATTCTTATTGTATAATTGTTTTTCTTTCTATTTTTTATCTTAATTTCTTAGAATTTAGAGAAAAACCAGACTTTTATATATAGAAAAGAATTCTGGAATTAGCAGATTGCCGCCTTATGGTATCATCTAAGTTGTTTCTTCATTCCCTGAATTTTCTGTTGTTAGATCTAGAGACTTGATTGGATTCAGGATCATTCTTTCAGCAAGAGTATTTCATAGGTGATGCTTTGAACTTACTACTTCTCTGAATCCCTTTGTAAGGAACATGTCTTATTGCCGCAGAGCTTTCGGATGATAGCCACCGGGTCCTTCCTTTCTATAATTCACCACCGCTCTTTCATTTGATGTTTTTATCATCTATTGCAATCTTTCTTTTTTAAAATAAACATTTAATTTTTAAAATGTTGTTATGTAACTTCTTTTACTGTTCTACATATTTCTGAATTTTTATTGTGACTTTCTCTTTTATGTAGGTTGTTTAGGTAACATACTTCCTATAAAGTTTCCTAATGTGCGGTGGTGAGGATTTTGCTTGTTTCTAGTTTTCTTTTTGCTATTGATCTTAACTGCACTGTGGTCAGATAACAAGATGCAAGATGTGTATTTATAGGCTCTTTAGTGTCTATTCAGGTTGTTTTATGTCATAGTATATGGTCATATTTTTTCTCTATATGTTCCTTTCCTTTTAAAGATAATAAATTTTTCTCTATATATTCCTTTCCTAATATGTTTCTTGTATGCCTTTGCTTGAAAACATTATTAGATGCCACTTTCTATGTTCATGTGAACATTATACCAAAGTTTCTAGTTGTTCTGCTTAAATACCTGATATCCTTTAGTCTGTAGTAACTGGTAGTTATTGAGAGTACATTAAATTCTCCATTATGATGCTGGATTTGTCAATCTGCTTGTAATTGTATCCGTCTTTTATATTAGGAGGCTACATTGTTAGGTGCATAGGTTGGAATTTATTACGTGTTTCTCTGGATTGTTCTTTTTTCTTTATGTAATTAATGACCTTTTAATTCCCTAATGATATTTTATTACCAGTCTTTTGTCTGATATTAACATAGTAGTACAAGTTTTTTTAAGTTAGTACCTACTCTCTTGCTGCCTTTCAGTGTTATCATATTTAGATATGACTCTTAGCTAAAGATAAGAGACATTCAGTGATCACTGGGTTTTATTTTTTTAATCTGAAAATCTCTGTGTTTAATTATTTCATTTTAAAACATGGAAAATCCTTAGAACTTTTTTCTAAAAAAGAGTAGACCCTTGTTCAAACAAAATATTTTTAATTACAAAGTAAGTGAGTTTATTTTTATGTAAAAATTGTTGCCATTACAAAGTATTGTTTCATACTACATTATAAATTATCCATGATATGATTTTTTGATTTAAACAAAAAATATATATGTTATCATTCATTGCTTTTCCTTGACATTTATGTATTTTAAACAATAACTGTTGGGGTTTTCACCTTCTTCGTACTTTTTATCTTAAAGTTAGCATTATTTAAATTATTTTAGGTATTTCCCATCAAATTATTGACCCTAAAATCTTTAGTGCTATTTCTATATTCAGTATATATTTACATTTTAATTATATTTGAAAGTATTTAATTTTTGTATTCATTTGAGGAATGAAGTATAGCAATATATCTTTTGACTATTTTCTCATATTTATGAATGACTGGGTTGCATTCGTGCAAATTATTATCATTCTGGTGCATTATGTAAGCCAGTATCTTCCAAAGTAAGATTTAAAATGTGGTCAGAATTGTTCATTGCAGAAAGGAACCTTGAGAGAGTGCTGGGAAACAATAAAAGGTCAAGTTTAATGCCTTCAAGAACGTGTGGTGATGCTGTTGCTAGCAAGAACATACTGCTTTATTAGTTGCATAGCTTTATTAGTAGGTGTAGGTTACTACCACTCAGTATAGTTTCCAGCCTTTCAAGTGAAAGAGAGCTGGCCTAATTAATTTTGGCATTTCTAATCTCACTTAATTTGTTATTTTTGTGAAGACTTCAACAAGTCCTACTGGTTTTTCCCCCAGGTGACAGTAAATATTACAGAAATAATACACTTTACAAAATGGGTATTGAAGTGCACCTCTTTGGAAAGCCGTATAGTGCAGACATATTTTTATGACAGGAGCATTCTAAATGGGATCTCATGTGGCCTCTTTATTTTCCATGAAGATGCACATAGAATATGAAAGGGAGTAAACATGTGGCTTATGTGGGAGCAATTACAAAGTTCTCTTTGTATTTCCTGAGTCCAAAGGCATCCATTCACACCTAGTTCTGCATGGTTTGAGTTGCTTCTCTGTCAGTTTTTTTCCCAGTGAATATAATTTGAAAACTCTAGTTACTGTGACAGTATTTTGGTTTTAGATATTTTTGTTAGGGTTTTAAAGTAATTAACCCCTTGCTACTTTATATGTTTCATGACAATGGTGGAGGGAATGGGGGGAAACCTTTGGAGGCACTCCTGAAAGAATAGAGAGAGAAATTCATCTCCAGTCAACGTAGGGTCTGATGCAGTTATAAGAGAAGCAAAGATTTAGGGCCAGCCCCCTGCTCCACCACCGCTGTCCGTTCACCACTGGATGGTGAAGCCCACAAGGGTGGGTGTGACTCATCTGCATATCCAGCCCCTACCAGAAGTAGGGGATGAATCAAATTGTGCAATTCAGGGACTATGGCAATTGAAAACCAGATGCTTAGGCTGCTAAGCCATCCCTTCTGGCACATTGTAAATCATGGTGTTGTAAATACAGCAGGTAATTGAAATTCAGATTTTACATATAGGCACTGTTAGCAACCCTCCTCTAACTTTCATTGCTGAGTCTTCGAAGTGTATTTAACAGTTCGTATTAAGGCAATTGCTGTCAAAATTAATTAAGCATTTTTATTTTTTCTTATTTTTTTAAACTCTTCTTTGATGAGGAGAATATTCATAATACAAACAAAAGACAGGCATCTGAACTTAAAAGTACATCCCAACTGAATATGGAAAATACTATATATTTTCAGAAATAAAGTTGTGAACTCCCCATTTGGTTTCTTTCAAGTTTTTGCTTTAAACAAAATGCAGTTTTTTTAAGAAAAAAACCTTGCTACTCCATTGATTAAAACTGTCATCCTTCTTTGTCCATCATATAATGTGTACTTTCCATAAATTAACTGCTTCACTTCTTTTTATACCAATCAAATTACAGTGGTCCTTAGGCTTAAGTAGGTCACAGGACTTGGCTTCTTATAACCCTCAAAGCCCCTTAGCTTTTTATAAACGCCATCAAGCATGCCATTTGATCTGATCTGTACATTTTCTCTTTTTTTTCTTCCTGTCTTCAATATTATGGACAAAATTTGGAACATTTTAGTAGGTTGTCTACATTTTATAAAACCTGTTTATGTAATGAGACTGTTACAAATGAGAGTAATGAATGCGATGAAGTGAAGACTTTTTTGAAATGATGTTACCTTATTGAAAAGTAGATAGAGAAAGTAAAAAGTCTGTGAAGAGTGGTGGTTTGAATGGAGCAGTCAACCTGGGATGAATGTCACCATTTCATTGGTGTTAGTATTAGACATTTCAAATGGCAAAATTATATCACCAATAATATTATTTAAAAAAGGAAAAACAGCTCTACCAGGCTTGAAGTGACCCTGACCATCAGAGCTATTCAAACAGAATGGGTGTTGTATCATTCCATGTGAATATCATGTGTTGATCGGAAGTCATACCAAAGAAATACTTAAAGTGCATCTTCTAATGTGACAGTGTAATCATAAGGACATCAGAGTTAAGCCAATCATTCTAGTTCACTGCAGTTTTAAATTGAAAGCTATTTTTGTGCAGTGGCATCTAGATGAATGTGATTCTCAGAGACAGGTAAATGGTGTGAGGCTCTAAAGAGTTTGCACCCGCGATCCAAATGATGACTGAGTTCCCGCAGTGAGGCCATAACTCATGGGCAGTCACCAGTCTTTCCAGTACTGAGAAGTCATCATTAGCACCCTCATGGAAACTGAGGATCATGATAGAAACATACTCAGTGATGCGTTTGACAACTGTACAGAGTAACTTCCTTTAGAGGGAAAGATTAAAATTTGACAGAGTTTGAGCATAAATAAGGAAATAAGATAAGACTAGGTCTAGATGCATGAGTACATTGAGGATTGAATTATTCAATCCAAGTGGACAGAAAGAAAATAAATAGATTGTTATATTTCTTTTTTAAAATAATAGGGTAAAATGTGATAAGCTGGGCTTGGGAGGATGACTGAGTTGCTCTGAAAAATAATGGGAAAGAAAACCAACCAGTTTTGCTCTGTTTTAAACCATTTGGACCATAGGCACAAAATTCAGAGGGAGAGAAAACTATGTTAAGTAAAAATCAACCCTCAACTTGCGCTACGTTTGGGCAGAACTCTGGGAACAGTGAGACAAATTCATGTCACATTAATGAAAAGAATTACTGACTTACACTGTCCCCTTTCTCTTCCTTTGTATGTCTTTCTGTCTCCTGGTCTCCACCTCTTTGTGTCAATAATAGAGATTTATGGGAATGACTGCCAATCATAATGCAAAGTGTGTAGAATTTTACAACACTTATGACTGTCTTTTTTTTTTTTCTTTTTGAGATGGAGTCTTGCTCTGTCGCCAGACTGGAGTGTGGTGGCCTGATCTCAGCTCACGGCAACCTCTGCCTCCCAGGTTCAAGCGATTCTTCTGCCTCAGCCTCCTGAGTAGCTGGGACTACAGGCGCCTGCCACCACACCCAGCTAATTTTTTTTTTTTTTTTTAGTAGAGACGGGGTTTCACTGTGTTGGCCAGGATGGTGTCGATCTTTGATCTTGTGATCCACCTGCCTCGGCCTCCCAGCATGCTGGGATTACAGGCGTGAGCCACCGTGTCCGGCCTGCAGTGAGGCCATAATTCATGAGCACTCTTTTTTTCTTTCTTTTTAGTTTTCTTTTTTTCTTTTTCTGTTTGTTTGTTTGGAGATGAAGTCTCGCTCTTGTTCCCCAGGCTGGAGTGCAATGGCCTAATCTTGGCTCACTGCAACCTCTGCCTCCAGAGTTCAAGCGATTCTCCTGCCTCAGTCTCTCGAGTAGCTGGGATTATAGGCACCTGCCACTGTGCCAGGTGAATTTTTGTATTTTTAGTAGAGATGGGGTTTTACCATGTTGGCCAGGCTGGTCTCGAACTCCTGACCTCAGGTGATCTGCCCACCTTGACCTCCCCGACTCTTTCTGCAAGCTCTTAATCCTTGTGCTGACTCATAAAATATGTGCCACCTTGATGGGGACATATCTGACCATCTAACTGAGGAGGGCAAAGTTGGAGGTCAGCAAACAAATTGCATATCCTGGCTCCTTTCACTGTCCATGGCACTTTAGCCTAGTGCTATACAGCAACCGCCAAACAACCAGTCATTTCTCTGTTTTTCCTTTCTGGTGAGATGGCAAATCTGAGACCAAAATCTCATTGATTCTCCATTTCCTGTAGTCAAGGGTAGGAGTGAGTCAATTATTTTGTTCAACTTTTTTTGCATCCAGTGGATATCCTAACCCTTTACTGTTTCTGCATGCATGTACTTCAATCTTTAAGAAAAAATAAAAACCAGGTTTTTTTCTTTATTGTCATATCTGTAATTTGCTCCTTTCTCAGAGGAAGGTCATCCATGAAAATTAACCAATATGTTTAATTCTATAGAACTATCTTTTTGCGTCCAGTTGCCATTCCCTCTGAAGAGCTGTTAAATGCTGTGATTTTAATCTGCTTTGATTGCCTCACAAGTGAAGAGGTCATTTGCTGTATTTTGTAGGGGTGCATCACCAGAGTGACCTCAGCTACAGAAGTATTTCCCTTGTAACAAGAGGAGAAGAGCAGAGTTTTTACATCACCACTGTGCTTAAAAACTCTTGTCTGCCAGGAAGCATGTGCTTTTCTGTGCAACCCTGGGAGTTCACTAAACATGTGAGGTTGCATCACTGATTACATATGGCAGAGTGATTGGACATAGTGCTGTGGGAGAAACCTTAACGTAACTGGAATGAAATGAAAATCTCTGTTTTGTTCAGACCAAGGGAAGGTTTGATTAAAAGATTTCCTCTTTTTCATTTGGGACACTGTTTTAGTGTGTCATGTGGCATTGAGTAAGTGATTCAATTGAGTAAGTGATTTCAAACCTGTTACAGGTTTGAAACATAACTACTTCATGTATGTTTTTAACCATCCCTTGCTATTGTTCTCATAACATATTAAAAATACAGTTCAGGAAAGATCCAAGTATTTACAACAGTTTCTCTGGGATTTGCTATTTCTGCATGCAATTGTGAAAAGGAGTGCTGGCCCACATTCCTCTGCTAGGGAGTATGGTGCTGCAGTCAGCTTCACAATCAGATGGTGGGTTGGGTAAGTTGGTTTGGTCAGTCATTCAGTAAATATGAGTATCCACTCTAAACGAAACCAATAAAACTCAGGCAGACAACCGGAGGTGTTTTGACGTGGCTTTTTTTTCTTCCAACTTTATAAGCTAGAAGCCGGGTCAATCTTCATGAGGATTTACTGAGTGTAGATACTGTGCTCTTGGAGCCTGTTGGGAGTGGAGGTGGAGAGAGACAGGCAGTGACACACATGCTATGGGAAAAGATTGGCCTGTTAGTGTGGGGAAGTTCCTTATGAAGCTGGTTTGTAGCTCTTAGGCAAAAGCAATCAGAACGTGTAAACAGTCGGCCAATTTCATCCTCTACCAGTTTTCATTGCGTAAGCTTTTGGCCCCAAATAATTGCCCAACTAAGCAAGCCCATTTGTTGAGTCTGAATGGGATTCAGGGATTAATCCAGAGATGACATTTGGATTAAATCATCACTGTCTAATAGAAGCAGTTATAAATATGTAAATTAAGCAATCTGATTATAGTACACCTTGGCTGCTTCTAGTTATTCTAGTAATTGCCTGTGCAGGGTTAGTGGAAGAGATTTAAGCATTAGAGGCTGAAGTTTTTCAACCCCAAAGTAGCCAACAAATGGAATAGAAGTTAAGAACATAAGACATTTAGTACTTATGGATTCAACATTTGAAATCATATACATGTAGTACATGTAAGCCAAAGGCCCAGAGCTTGTAATAATTCATAATTTTGTCATGGCACAAACTGCATCATTTACACTAGGAGGTTTGTATGTGGAGTGATGTATTTTCAAAGAGGCTCCAGAAAAGGTCACAGCATTGGTGACCTCTCACTTTTCTGCACCTTCTTGGGGAAATAGATGAGGAGGTGGCCATTAGAATATCCTCCCCACATTCACTCAGGCTGTTTGTTGTTGTTGTTTCTAGCAACCACCACCTCCCTTGTTTAGATATGGTCCCATAGAGCAATTACTGTTTAAGGATGTGTCTGTGAAAACATTTATCATCATTTCAGTGCTACAAGTCTCTTACAATTCTGTCAAAGATATAGGCTTGGATTAGCAGCTATATATCAGTTCTTATCTTATACTTGGAAGCGGGGTGAGGTTAGAGAAAGAATAGTGGTGCCTTTCTTGGGATCTTGCTGGTGCTCAGTTGAGTTGAATTATAGAACATGCAAAGGGGAACAGTAGAGGGGCCATTCATTAGTATCTTCTCTCCAGCCTCTGTGCTCCTTACTCCCCAGAAGAGACTCTTCAGAACAAAAAGTGTGTACATGTTTTCATCTCTGTATCTCCAGTGCTTAGCACTGGAGTAAAGGGGACCCTCATGAAGGGCTTGTGAACTGAATGATTGCTGTTTTGCTTATGGGTTTGCTAACCCTATTATTTCTCATTTGATGATATATTTTTGTTGAATAACGAGCGTTACTCAAAAACTTTTCCCTTGAATTCCCATGTTCAGTTTTGCTTTTGATTACAGAGTTCCTAAAGCAGAAGGCTACTAGAGGGAGAAGGTACTGAGTGAGGTCAAGGTGTAAGATGCCCGTGCACATGGATGTTACCCAGGATGATAGTGAAAGATAAGGCATGAAAGAGGGAGAAAATATTAATTAAAATGATGGAGCAAGAGGAAGTGCTGGAGGACCAACTTGGAGACTAACAGGTGTGGACAATGAGAAGGAAATGATAAAGCAGCATGTTGCAGCTTCCAGAGGAGGAAACAGGAAACTCTTCTCTAGAAACAGCTCCAGGATGAGAGTGGGCAGCGTGAAGAAAATGATCATGACTCACTTCATAGGGTTGCCGAGGAAGTAGTTTATTTGGGGAAAGTTTATTGTCATTTACATCAAAGTAGCAGAGACAATACTTAAGGAAGTTCTTGAGCTTATGAAAGAGTTCCAGGGCATCCTGGGAACAGAGGAGAAGGGCTTGGAGGTATTTGGAAGGTGATGCACCCTTGAAGGCTAAGGAAGTGCCGAAAGAAGGAGGAGCAATGGGAGAGGACAGTTGCCCCAAGAGTTGTTTCTATCTTGACCCATTATTAAGTCTAAAGAAATGAGATAGCTGGAAGAGGAGAGGAATATCGAGCAAGAGGTTCAAAGAAGATGTGCTGAGATGGGGTGTCTTGCTCGCAGTGATCCACGCTGATCAACAGTTTCTAGTCTGTAGGTTCAGGATCTGGAGGTTTCAGCATGCAAGTTTCCTTTCTCAGCTGGTGAGAACGTGATTAACTCAAGCTTCCAGCCACTGTGGAACTTAGTTGGTTTTAAATATTGGTTTAAATATGTTTGATAAATAATGAAAGTCATTTTAAATTACATTATAATAAATAAAATATAGGAGCATATATAAAGAAACATAACCAGCCAGGTACAAATCAGTGCTTTCTCTTTTGCTTCAATTATTTCAATCCATAAATAAAGATTAGCTTTCAATTGCACTTTAAATTCTCTTACCGGAGATGCCTCTGGCAATGGTTCCAGCTGGCTTGCAACTTCGAATGCAGAGACGGTATCATATTGTCATATTCATCTTTGAATCCCTCCAGAGTCCAGCACAATACTCTGCACATAGAGTCTAGCATAATACTCCAGACATCATAAATATATGTTCTATTGAAAGTTAACTAAGACTTTTTAAGGAAAAGGAGCAGATTTCTTTACCCAGTAAACCCCTTGTAAGTAGAACATCTGTTGTATTTCAGACCTGTGCTAAGTGACAGGGATACCAAGATGGATGAGACTCATTCCCCACCTGAAAGCTCTCACTACCAAGCAACGCAGACAGACCTGTAAAGAAATCATCACCTACCCCGAGATCAATGAATGCCATGACAGAGCTTGCACATGGCATGAAAGTGGCACTGAAAAGGAAGATTGAGTCCATGCAGAGTGTTCAGGGAGAAAGTGGCTCATACTGAGTTGAGTGTGAAGGGATGAATGGCTGGATATTTGCCAGGCAAGCAATGGTGTTCTAGAAAACTGGTGTATCTAGGCATGTGTTGAGCATCTCCGCTTTGCCAAGCACTGTTCTAGGCTTTTGGGATATATTGGTGAACAAAACAGATAAAAACCACTGCCTGCCTACTTGGAGCTTACATTTTAGCTATTGATAACCAACAGATTATTTTAATGGGACAGTGCATCCCTCTACCCCTCAAGCACTGTGTAGTTTTAAGTTTAAAACATTTGTATTTAAATAGAAATGCATGGTGGTTTCCTTGTGTGATCAGAACATATTCTGGTCTGGCTATAGCTACTTTTGCAGAGTCTCTCCCAACTCTTTGTTGTGTTTCTACCCTTGCTCATAAAACAAACAAACCTTTTGCTGACTGCTGCCCATGACTACAGCTGCTCTCAGCAGTTCAGACCTCTGCACCTCATTTCAAGCTGTGTTTCCACATGCTGTAAGAACCCACGATGGTGTAGCCGGCTCTGGATCACCCTACTTCTCTCCATACAGTTGTTTTTGACTCTTCTGCTGTTCCTCCTTCTTCACATAAGTCATGGTAAGGATTGCTTCAAGTGCCTCTTAGGTTGTCTGAAGAAAACCCTTCCCCAAATTGTTTATTTTCAGTAGGTCTTATAAGCTGTGAAATTGTTTTTTGAAACTAGAGGCTTCCAATAAATGTGTCATAAAGTGAAATGCAAGAATGACAAAGTGAATGGCGAAATGATTGTGTGGGAAGATATATGGAGGTCATAGGAGAGGGACAGATGCACATGGCAAAGTCAGGGAGGTTTGAGTCTGCGTGAGAAGAGGGTGAAATGCTTATAGAGGATAGGCAATAAAAAAGACCTTTTCAAGAAGTCCTTGAACATGCCTTGTTCATGAACTAAGATGGCTTGTCAATGTGGTTCTCTATCTAATAGTTATAAAGAAATTCTTTAACACGGTTTTGGCTTCCTAAATTTTGAGATTTTTTTTTTTTCTAAATGTACTACCAAACTAAGCACACATATGGATCAGTGTGCTTTGCTTTGCTTTGCTTTGCTTTTTTTTTTTTTTAATTATACTTTAAGTTCTAGGGTACATGTGCATAAC
This sequence comes from Piliocolobus tephrosceles, assembly GCF_002776525.5. Taxonomy (NCBI): domain Eukaryota; kingdom Metazoa; phylum Chordata; class Mammalia; order Primates; family Cercopithecidae; genus Piliocolobus; species Piliocolobus tephrosceles. The sequence continues at coordinate 17,802 of NW_022318189.1, forward strand.
GTGCAGGTTTGT
>NW_022318190.1:0-11010 GCF_002776525.5 Piliocolobus tephrosceles
ACAAACCTGCACGTTATGCACATGTACCCTAGAACTTAAAGTATAATTAAAAAAAAAAAAAAGCAAAGCAAAGCAAAGCAAAGCACACTGATCCATATGTGTGCTTAGTTTGGTAGTACATTTAGAAAAAAAAAAAATCTCAAAATTTAGGAAGCCAAAACCGTGTTAAAGAATTTCTTTATAACTATTAGATAGAGAACCACATTGACAAGCCATCTTAGTTCATGAACAAGGCATGTTCAAGGACTTCTTGAAAAGGTCTTTTTTATTGCCTATCCTCTATAAGCATTTCACCCTCTTCTCACGCAGACTCAAACCTCCCTGACTTTGCCATGTGCATCTGTCCCTCTCCTATGACCTCCATATATCTTCCCACACAATCATTTCGCCATTCACTTTGTCATTCTTGCATTTCACTTTATGACACATTTATTGGAAGCCTCTAGTTTCAAAAAACAATTTCACAGCTTATAAGACCTACTGAAAATAAACAATTTGGGGAAGGGTTTTCTTCAGACAACCTAAGAGGCACTTGAAGCAATCCTTACCATGACTTATGTGAAGAAGGAGGAACAGCAGAAGAGTCAAAAACAACTGTATGGAGAGAAGTAGGGTGATCCAGAGCCGGCTACACCATCGTGGGTTCTTACAGCATGTGGAAACACAGCTTGAAATGAGGTGCAGAGGTCTGAACTGCTGAGAGCAGCTGTAGTCATGGGCAGCAGTCAGCAAAAGGTTTGTTTGTTTTATGAGCAAGGGTAGAAACACAACAAAGAGTTGGGAGAGACTCTGCAAAAGTAGCTATAGCCAGACCAGAATATGTTCTGATCACACAAGGAAACCACCATGCATTTCTATTTAAATACAAATGTTTTAAACTTAAAACTACACAGTGCTTGAGGGGTAGAGGGATGCACTGTCCCATTAAAATAATCTGTTGGTTATCAATAGCTAAAATGTAAGCTCCAAGTAGGCAGGCAGTGGTTTTTATCTGTTTTGTTCACCAATATATCCCAAAAGCCTAGAACAGTGCTTGGCAAAGCGGAGATGCTCAACACATGCCTAGATACACCAGTTTTCTAGAACACCATTGCTTGCCTGGCAAATATCCAGCCATTCATCCCTTCACACTCAACTCAGTATGAGCCACTTTCTCCCTGAACACTCTGCATGGACTCAATCTTCCTTTTCAGTGCCACTTTCATGCCATGTGCAAGCTCTGTCATGGCATTCATTGATCTCGGGGTAGGTGATGATTTCTTTACAGGTCTGTCTGCGTTGCTTGGTAGTGAGAGCTTTCAGGTGGGGAATGAGTCTCATCCATCTTGGTATCCCTGTCACTTAGCACAGGTCTGAAATACAACAGATGTTCTACTTACAAGGGGTTTACTGGGTAAAGAAATCTGCTCCTTTTCCTTAAAAAGTCTTAGTTAACTTTCAATAGAACATATATTTATGATGTCTGGAGTATTATGCTAGACTCTATGTGCAGAGTATTGTGCTGGACTCTGGAGGGATTCAAAGATGAATATGACAATATGATACCGTCTCTGCATTCGAAGTTGCAAGCCAGCTGGAACCATTGCCAGAGGCATCTCCGGTAAGAGAATTTAAAGTGCAATTGAAAGCTAATCTTTATTTATGGATTGAAATAATTGAAGCAAAAGAGAAAGCACTGATTTGTACCTGGCTGGTTATGTTTCTTTATATATGCTCCTATATTTTATTTATTATAATGTAATTTAAAATGACTTTCATTATTTATCAAACATATTTAAACCAATATTTAAAACCAACTAAGTTCCACAGTGGCTGGAAGCTTGAGTTAATCACGTTCTCACCAGCTGAGAAAGGAAACTTGCATGCTGAAACCTCCAGATCCTGAACCTACAGACTAGAAACTGTTGATCAGCGTGGATCACTGCGAGCAAGACACCCCATCTCAGCACATCTTCTTTGAACCTCTTGCTCGATATTCCTCTCCTCTTCCAGCTATCTCATTTCTTTAGACTTAATAATGGGTCAAGATAGAAACAACTCTTGGGGCAACTGTCCTCTCCCATTGCTCCTCCTTCTTTCGGCACTTCCTTAGCCTTCAAGGGTGCATCACCTTCCAAATACCTCCAAGCCCTTCTCCTCTGTTCCCAGGATGCCCTGGAACTCTTTCATAAGCTCAAGAACTTCCTTAAGTATTGTCTCTGCTACTTTGATGTAAATGACAATAAACTTTCCCCAAATAAACTACTTCCTCGGCAACCCTATGAAGTGAGTCATGATCATTTTCTTCACGCTGCCCACTCTCATCCTGGAGCTGTTTCTAGAGAAGAGTTTCCTGTTTCCTCCTCTGGAAGCTGCAACATGCTGCTTTATCATTTCCTTCTCATTGTCCACACCTGTTAGTCTCCAAGTTGGTCCTCCAGCACTTCCTCTTGCTCCATCATTTTAATTAATATTTTCTCCCTCTTTCATGCCTTATCTTTCACTATCATCCTGGGTAACATCCATGTGCACGGGCATCTTACACCTTGACCTCACTCAGTACCTTCTCCCTCTAGTAGCCTTCTGCTTTAGGAACTCTGTAATCAAAAGCAAAACTGAACATGGGAATTCAAGGGAAAAGTTTTTGAGTAACGCTCGTTATTCAACAAAAATATATCATCAAATGAGAAATAATAGGGTTAGCAAACCCATAAGCAAAACAGCAATCATTCAGTTCACAAGCCCTTCATGAGGGTCCCCTTTACTCCAGTGCTAAGCACTGGAGATACAGAGATGAAAACATGTACACACTTTTTGTTCTGAAGAGTCTCTTCTGGGGAGTAAGGAGCACAGAGGCTGGAGAGAAGATACTAATGAATGGCCCCTCTACTGTTCCCCTTTGCATGTTCTATAATTCAACTCAACTGAGCACCAGCAAGATCCCAAGAAAGGCACCACTATTCTTTCTCTAACCTCACCCCGCTTCCAAGTATAAGATAAGAACTGATATATAGCTGCTAATCCAAGCCTATATCTTTGACAGAATTGTAAGAGACTTGTAGCACTGAAATGATGATAAATGTTTTCACAGACACATCCTTAAACAGTAATTGCTCTATGGGACCATATCTAAACAAGGGAGGTGGTGGTTGCTAGAAACAACAACAACAAACAGCCTGAGTGAATGTGGGGAGGATATTCTAATGGCCACCTCCTCATCTATTTCCCCAAGAAGGTGCAGAAAAGTGAGAGGTCACCAATGCTGTGACCTTTTCTGGAGCCTCTTTGAAAATACATCACTCCACATACAAACCTCCTAGTGTAAATGATGCAGTTTGTGCCATGACAAAATTATGAATTATTACAAGCTCTGGGCCTTTGGCTTACATGTACTACATGTATATGATTTCAAATGTTGAATCCATAAGTACTAAATGTCTTATGTTCTTAACTTCTATTCCATTTGTTGGCTACTTTGGGGTTGAAAAACTTCAGCCTCTAATGCTTAAATCTCTTCCACTAACCCTGCACAGGCAATTACTAGAATAACTAGAAGCAGCCAAGGTGTACTATAATCAGATTGCTTAATTTACATATTTATAACTGCTTCTATTAGACAGTGATGATTTAATCCAAATGTCATCTCTGGATTAATCCCTGAATCCCATTCAGACTCAACAAATGGGCTTGCTTAGTTGGGCAATTATTTGGGGCCAAAAGCTTACGCAATGAAAACTGGTAGAGGATGAAATTGGCCGACTGTTTACACGTTCTGATTGCTTTTGCCTAAGAGCTACAAACCAGCTTCATAAGGAACTTCCCCACACTAACAGGCCAATCTTTTCCCATAGCATGTGTGTCACTGCCTGTCTCTCTCCACCTCCACTCCCAACAGGCTCCAAGAGCACAGTATCTACACTCAGTAAATCCTCATGAAGATTGACCCGGCTTCTAGCTTATAAAGTTGGAAGAAAAAAAAGCCACGTCAAAACACCTCCGGTTGTCTGCCTGAGTTTTATTGGTTTCGTTTAGAGTGGATACTCATATTTACTGAATGACTGACCAAACCAACTTACCCAACCCACCATCTGATTGTGAAGCTGACTGCAGCACCATACTCCCTAGCAGAGGAATGTGGGCCAGCACTCCTTTTCACAATTGCATGCAGAAATAGCAAATCCCAGAGAAACTGTTGTAAATACTTGGATCTTTCCTGAACTGTATTTTTAATATGTTATGAGAACAATAGCAAGGGATGGTTAAAAACATACATGAAGTAGTTATGTTTCAAACCTGTAACAGGTTTGAAATCACTTACTCAATTGAATCACTTACTCAATGCCACATGACACACTAAAACAGTGTCCCAAATGAAAAAGAGGAAATCTTTTAATCAAACCTTCCCTTGGTCTGAACAAAACAGAGATTTTCATTTCATTCCAGTTACGTTAAGGTTTCTCCCACAGCACTATGTCCAATCACTCTGCCATATGTAATCAGTGATGCAACCTCACATGTTTAGTGAACTCCCAGGGTTGCACAGAAAAGCACATGCTTCCTGGCAGACAAGAGTTTTTAAGCACAGTGGTGATGTAAAAACTCTGCTCTTCTCCTCTTGTTACAAGGGAAATACTTCTGTAGCTGAGGTCACTCTGGTGATGCACCCCTACAAAATACAGCAAATGACCTCTTCACTTGTGAGGCAATCAAAGCAGATTAAAATCACAGCATTTAACAGCTCTTCAGAGGGAATGGCAACTGGACGCAAAAAGATAGTTCTATAGAATTAAACATATTGGTTAATTTTCATGGATGACCTTCCTCTGAGAAAGGAGCAAATTACAGATATGACAATAAAGAAAAAAACCTGGTTTTTATTTTTTCTTAAAGATTGAAGTACATGCATGCAGAAACAGTAAAGGGTTAGGATATCCACTGGATGCAAAAAAAGTTGAACAAAATAATTGACTCACTCCTACCCTTGACTACAGGAAATGGAGAATCAATGAGATTTTGGTCTCAGATTTGCCATCTCACCAGAAAGGAAAAACAGAGAAATGACTGGTTGTTTGGCGGTTGCTGTATAGCACTAGGCTAAAGTGCCATGGACAGTGAAAGGAGCCAGGATATGCAATTTGTTTGCTGACCTCCAACTTTGCCCTCCTCAGTTAGATGGTCAGATATGTCCCCATCAAGGTGGCACATATTTTATGAGTCAGCACAAGGATTAAGAGCTTGCAGAAAGAGTCGGGGAGGTCAAGGTGGGCAGATCACCTGAGGTCAGGAGTTCGAGACCAGCCTGGCCAACATGGTAAAACCCCATCTCTACTAAAAATACAAAAATTCACCTGGCACAGTGGCAGGTGCCTATAATCCCAGCTACTCGAGAGACTGAGGCAGGAGAATCGCTTGAACTCTGGAGGCAGAGGTTGCAGTGAGCCAAGATTAGGCCATTGCACTCCAGCCTGGGGAACAAGAGCGAGACTTCATCTCCAAACAAACAAACAGAAAAAGAAAAAAAGAAAACTAAAAAGAAAGAAAAAAAGAGTGCTCATGAATTATGGCCTCACTGCAGGCCGGACACGGTGGCTCACGCCTGTAATCCCAGCATGCTGGGAGGCCGAGGCAGGTGGATCACAAGATCAAAGATCGACACCATCCTGGCCAACACAGTGAAACCCCGTCTCTACTAAAAAAAAAAAAAAAAATTAGCTGGGTGTGGTGGCAGGCGCCTGTAGTCCCAGCTACTCAGGAGGCTGAGGCAGAAGAATCGCTTGAACCTGGGAGGCAGAGGTTGCCGTGAGCTGAGATCAGGCCACCACACTCCAGTCTGGCGACAGAGCAAGACTCCATCTCAAAAAGAAAAAAAAAAAAGACAGTCATAAGTGTTGTAAAATTCTACACACTTTGCATTATGATTGGCAGTCATTCCCATAAATCTCTATTATTGACACAAAGAGGTGGAGACCAGGAGACAGAAAGACATACAAAGGAAGAGAAAGGGGACAGTGTAAGTCAGTAATTCTTTTCATTAATGTGACATGAATTTGTCTCACTGTTCCCAGAGTTCTGCCCAAACGTAGCGCAAGTTGAGGGTTGATTTTTACTTAACATAGTTTTCTCTCCCTCTGAATTTTGTGCCTATGGTCCAAATGGTTTAAAACAGAGCAAAACTGGTTGGTTTTCTTTCCCATTATTTTTCAGAGCAACTCAGTCATCCTCCCAAGCCCAGCTTATCACATTTTACCCTATTATTTTAAAAAAGAAATATAACAATCTATTTATTTTCTTTCTGTCCACTTGGATTGAATAATTCAATCCTCAATGTACTCATGCATCTAGACCTAGTCTTATCTTATTTCCTTATTTATGCTCAAACTCTGTCAAATTTTAATCTTTCCCTCTAAAGGAAGTTACTCTGTACAGTTGTCAAACGCATCACTGAGTATGTTTCTATCATGATCCTCAGTTTCCATGAGGGTGCTAATGATGACTTCTCAGTACTGGAAAGACTGGTGACTGCCCATGAGTTATGGCCTCACTGCGGGAACTCAGTCATCATTTGGATCGCGGGTGCAAACTCTTTAGAGCCTCACACCATTTACCTGTCTCTGAGAATCACATTCATCTAGATGCCACTGCACAAAAATAGCTTTCAATTTAAAACTGCAGTGAACTAGAATGATTGGCTTAACTCTGATGTCCTTATGATTACACTGTCACATTAGAAGATGCACTTTAAGTATTTCTTTGGTATGACTTCCGATCAACACATGATATTCACATGGAATGATACAACACCCATTCTGTTTGAATAGCTCTGATGGTCAGGGTCACTTCAAGCCTGGTAGAGCTGTTTTTCCTTTTTTAAATAATATTATTGGTGATATAATTTTGCCATTTGAAATGTCTAATACTAACACCAATGAAATGGTGACATTCATCCCAGGTTGACTGCTCCATTCAAACCACCACTCTTCACAGACTTTTTACTTTCTCTATCTACTTTTCAATAAGGTAACATCATTTCAAAAAAGTCTTCACTTCATCGCATTCATTACTCTCATTTGTAACAGTCTCATTACATAAACAGGTTTTATAAAATGTAGACAACCTACTAAAATGTTCCAAATTTTGTCCATAATATTGAAGACAGGAAGAAAAAAAAGAGAAAATGTACAGATCAGATCAAATGGCATGCTTGATGGCGTTTATAAAAAGCTAAGGGGCTTTGAGGGTTATAAGAAGCCAAGTCCTGTGACCTACTTAAGCCTAAGGACCACTGTAATTTGATTGGTATAAAAAGAAGTGAAGCAGTTAATTTATGGAAAGTACACATTATATGATGGACAAAGAAGGATGACAGTTTTAATCAATGGAGTAGCAAGGTTTTTTTCTTAAAAAAACTGCATTTTGTTTAAAGCAAAAACTTGAAAGAAACCAAATGGGGAGTTCACAACTTTATTTCTGAAAATATATAGTATTTTCCATATTCAGTTGGGATGTACTTTTAAGTTCAGATGCCTGTCTTTTGTTTGTATTATGAATATTCTCCTCATCAAAGAAGAGTTTAAAAAAATAAGAAAAAATAAAAATGCTTAATTAATTTTGACAGCAATTGCCTTAATACGAACTGTTAAATACACTTCGAAGACTCAGCAATGAAAGTTAGAGGAGGGTTGCTAACAGTGCCTATATGTAAAATCTGAATTTCAATTACCTGCTGTATTTACAACACCATGATTTACAATGTGCCAGAAGGGATGGCTTAGCAGCCTAAGCATCTGGTTTTCAATTGCCATAGTCCCTGAATTGCACAATTTGATTCATCCCCTACTTCTGGTAGGGGCTGGATATGCAGATGAGTCACACCCACCCTTGTGGGCTTCACCATCCAGTGGTGAACGGACAGCGGTGGTGGAGCAGGGGGCTGGCCCTAAATCTTTGCTTCTCTTATAACTGCATCAGACCCTACGTTGACTGGAGATGAATTTCTCTCTCTATTCTTTCAGGAGTGCCTCCAAAGGTTTCCCCCCATTCCCTCCACCATTGTCATGAAACATATAAAGTAGCAAGGGGTTAATTACTTTAAAACCCTAACAAAAATATCTAAAACCAAAATACTGTCACAGTAACTAGAGTTTTCAAATTATATTCACTGGGAAAAAAACTGACAGAGAAGCAACTCAAACCATGCAGAACTAGGTGTGAATGGATGCCTTTGGACTCAGGAAATACAAAGAGAACTTTGTAATTGCTCCCACATAAGCCACATGTTTACTCCCTTTCATATTCTATGTGCATCTTCATGGAAAATAAAGAGGCCACATGAGATCCCATTTAGAATGCTCCTGTCATAAAAATATGTCTGCACTATACGGCTTTCCAAAGAGGTGCACTTCAATACCCATTTTGTAAAGTGTATTATTTCTGTAATATTTACTGTCACCTGGGGGAAAAACCAGTAGGACTTGTTGAAGTCTTCACAAAAATAACAAATTAAGTGAGATTAGAAATGCCAAAATTAATTAGGCCAGCTCTCTTTCACTTGAAAGGCTGGAAACTATACTGAGTGGTAGTAACCTACACCTACTAATAAAGCTATGCAACTAATAAAGCAGTATGTTCTTGCTAGCAACAGCATCACCACACGTTCTTGAAGGCATTAAACTTGACCTTTTATTGTTTCCCAGCACTCTCTCAAGGTTCCTTTCTGCAATGAACAATTCTGACCACATTTTAAATCTTACTTTGGAAGATACTGGCTTACATAATGCACCAGAATGATAATAATTTGCACGAATGCAACCCAGTCATTCATAAATATGAGAAAATAGTCAAAAGATATATTGCTATACTTCATTCCTCAAATGAATACAAAAATTAAATACTTTCAAATATAATTAAAATGTAAATATATACTGAATATAGAAATAGCACTAAAGATTTTAGGGTCAATAATTTGATGGGAAATACCTAAAATAATTTAAATAATGCTAACTTTAAGATAAAAAGTACGAAGAAGGTGAAAACCCCAACAGTTATTGTTTAAAATACATAAATGTCAAGGAAAAGCAATGAATGATAACATATATATTTTTTGTTTAAATCAAAAAATCATATCATGGATAATTTATAATGTAGTATGAAACAATACTTTGTAATGGCAACAATTTTTACATAAAAATAAACTCACTTACTTTGTAATTAAAAATATTTTGTTTGAACAAGGGTCTACTCTTTTTTAGAAAAAAGTTCTAAGGATTTTCCATGTTTTAAAATGAAATAATTAAACACAGAGATTTTCAGATTAAAAAAATAAAACCCAGTGATCACTGAATGTCTCTTATCTTTAGCTAAGAGTCATATCTAAATATGATAACACTGAAAGGCAGCAAGAGAGTAGGTACTAACTTAAAAAAACTTGTACTACTATGTTAATATCAGACAAAAGACTGGTAATAAAATATCATTAGGGAATTAAAAGGTCATTAATTACATAAAGAAAAAAGAACAATCCAGAGAAACACGTAATAAATTCCAACCTATGCACCTAACAATGTAGCCTCCTAATATAAAAGACGGATACAATTACAAGCAGATTGACAAATCCAGCATCATAATGGAGAATTTAATGTACTCTCAATAACTACCAGTTACTACAGACTAAAGGATATCAGGTATTTAAGCAGAACAACTAGAAACTTTGGTATAATGTTCACATGAACATAGAAAGTGGCATCTAATAATGTTTTCAAGCAAAGGCATACAAGAAACATATTAGGAAAGGAATATATAGAGAAAAATTTATTATCTTTAAAAGGAAAGGAACATATAGAGAAAAAATATGACCATATACTATGACATAAAACAACCTGAATAGACACTAAAGAGCCTATAAATACACATCTTGCATCTTGTTATCTGACCACAGTGCAGTTAAGATCAATAGCAAAAAGAAAACTAGAAACAAGCAAAATCCTCACCACCGCACATTAGGAAACTTTATAGGAAGTATGTTACCTAAACAACCTACATAAAAGAGAAAGTCACAATAAAAATTCAGAAATATGTAGAACAGTAAAAGAAGTTACATAACAACATTTTAAAAATTAAATGTTTATTTTAAAAAAGAAAGATTGCAATAGATGATAAAAACATCAAATGAAAGAGCGGTGGTGAATTATAGAAAGGAAGGACCCGGTGGCTATCATCCGAAAGCTCTGCGGCAATAAGACATGTTCCTTACAAAGGGATTCAGAGAAGTAGTAAGTTCAAAGCATCACCTATGAAATACTCTTGCTGAAAGAATGATCCTGAATCCAATCAAGTCTCTAGATCTAACAACAGAAAATTCAGGGAATGAAGAAACAACTTAGATGATACCATAAGGCGGCAATCTGCTAATTCCAGAATTCTTTTCTATATATAAAAGTCTGGTTTTTCTCTAAATTCTAAGAAATTAAGATAAAAAATAGAAAGAAAAACAATTATACAATAAGAATGCAAAGAGTCATAACAGACAGATGCAATGTGTAGGCGCATTTTAGATTCTATTGCACAGAAACTGACTCTTACATTTTTTTGAGATATTTGACTACGTTTAAATATAGACAAAATATTAGGTGATATTTAAAGAATTATTCACCACTTTTGTCAGGTGTAATGATGACACAGTGATTTTGTTTAAGAGTTTCTGTTAGGGACGTACACTGAAGTATTTACATATAAATGTGATGTTGGGAAGCTGCTTTGCAGTATTAAAGTAAAATTATGAAATGGGAAAATAAACAAGAGGGCAATGTGTTGCTGATTATGGAAACTAGCTGATGGGTACATGGAGGTTCATAACACTAATCTCTTTTTGTGTATGTTTAAAATATTCAATAAAAAAATGTTAAAAAAAAGTTTCTAAACCATAAAAAGGGTTGAAAACACTAAAAAATAAGCCTAAAGCAATGAAGACATGAATATAAACAATAAAGAAATAAAATAGAAAATACAGCCACATTTGAAATCATTAATTTTGAG
>NW_022318190.1:11110-17813 GCF_002776525.5 Piliocolobus tephrosceles
TTTTTTTTTTTTTTTTTTTTTTTTTGAGGCGGAGTCTCGCTCTGTCGCCTGGACTGGAGTGCAGTGGCCGGATCTCAGCTCACTGCAAGCTCCGCCTCCCGGGTTTACGCCATTCTCCTGCCTCAGCCTCCCGAGTAGCTGGGACTACAGGCGCCCGCCACCTGGCCCGGCTAGTTTTTTGTATTTTTTAGTAGAGACGGGGTTTCCAGGATGGTCTCGATCTCCTGACCTCGTGATCCGCCCGTCTCGGCCTCCCAAAGTGCTGGGATTACAGGCTTGAGCCACCGCGCCCGGCTGTGTTCAGGTTTTTAAAACCATAATTGGCCCTTTATCTACCATGATGCTGATTTTTGTAAGTGAAATCAGCCTATTGCTCATCCTTTCATACCATTTTTACTTAGTTTAAGACTAGATGAATTTCCAAGTAACTTGGAAAGTATTTTCTCTTTTTTCCCCCCCATTCTTAAAACCACTTTTATGCTACTAAGGTTATGTATCGTTTGAAGATCTAGAAGAATATTACTATACAACAGTCTAGCACCTTTCCCTATTAAAAAAAAAAAAATGGATATATTTTGGCTAGGCGCGGTGGCTCACATCTGTAATCCCAGCACTTTGGGAGGCTGAGATGGGCGGATCATGAGGTCAGGAGTTAGAGATCAACCTGGCCAGCACGGTGAAATCCCGTTTTTACTAAAAATACAAAAAATTAGCCAGGCATGGTGGTGTGCACCTGTAAGCCCAGCAACTTGGGAGGCTGAGGCAGGAGAATCACTTGAACCCAGGAGGCAGAGGTTGCAGTGAGCTGAGATCACATCACTGCACTCCAGCCTGGGTGACAGAGCGAGACTCTGTCTCAAAAAATAAAATATATATATATATTTTAACTTTTGGTGTAATTTCCCTTAAGATTATGCTTCTAATTTAGGCCTTCAAGTTTTCTCAGTAGAGCCTTAGTTAGTAATACGTTGCCCATTAAAACAAAGGTTTCAAATTTATTGGTCTGAAGATATTTACATTAATCTCCTCTAAAATAAATTACCTAAGCTTCCACTTGAAAAAAACTAAAGAACAATTAAGCAGAAGAAAACACTATAAATAAGAATGGAAACCAATAAAACATGGACATGTAACAGGAAACAAAATTAATGAAATCAAAAGCTGAGTTTTTTGGAAAAGATGTAGAAAATTAACAAACATCTAGATAGAATGAGAAAGAAGATATAAATTACAGTAGTGTCTTCTTATCTGCAGTTTTGCTTTCTGCGTTATCAGTTTTCCAGGTTTGAAAATAGGTGAGTACAGCACAAGAAGATATTTAGAGAGAGACAGAGAGAGAAAGTACACGCAAGCATGAAAGCAAACACACATTTCCATAACTTTTATCACAGCACATTGTTATAATTGTTCTATTATTAGTGCTGTTAATCTTACTGTGCATAATTTATAAATTATGCTTTATCACAGGTGTGTGTGTATACTATAGAGTTCAGTCCTATCTGTGTTTTCAGGCGTCTACAGGGGATCTTGGAATGTATTTCCTGTGCGTAAAAGGGGACTACTGTATCAACGTCAAGAATGAAAAAGGGAACACCACTGCAGATTCCACAGACAATAATAGAAAAACAAAAGAACTATATTATTTATGCCAATATATGACAATTTATACGAAACTGACATATTTCTCGAATGACCCAATTATCAGTAATGATCCAATAAGAAAGATGGAACTTAAAGGGCTCTATATCAAATGAAGAAATTGAATATAGATTTATAAACCTTGAAACAAAGATAACTCCAGGCCCAGATTACTACATCTCAAACAGTTGAGAAAGATACAACTAAGCCTACAAAGACTCTTTCAGAAATAATAAAGAAGAGAACACTTCCCAACACATTATATAAACTAGCATTACCATGAAACCTAGGCCATATAAACACATTACTCAAAAAAGAAAGCCAGGGACCAGTAACCCTCATAAATAGAGAAGCAAAAATATTTAATCAACTATTAGTAAATTAAACACAGTAATATATACAAAAGATAATATTATCTTAATTAAATGGATTTTCAGCAGGAATGCAAACTTGATTTAACATTCAAAAATCCATCAATGTAATTTACCACATTATCAGACAAAAGAAACAGATGTAGAAATAACATTTGACAAAATTTAACACTTTTTATGATTAAAAACCTCAGCCTACTAGAAATAGAAGGAATCTTCTTCAACCTAACACAGGGACTCTATTAAAAAACTTAGAACTAATATCATATTTAATGGCAAAAATCTAAATGTGTTCTACAGATATTGAGAGGATCATAATAGTATCTGTTGTCACCATTTCTATTTAACAGTATAATATAGGTCTTAGCATCATAGCAAAAAAGGACAATGGCATAGAGACTAGAAAGTAATAAGTAAACCTACATTTTCTCCATAAAAAATAAATGGATAAATGGTGCTGAGTGAACTATGTATAAATATATTTTAAAAATACAAATGTACCTCTAGACTATATCACAGAAAAAAATAAACTTCAGGTAGATTACAGATTTTAAAACAAATGACAAAAATACTAATACAACTTCACAAAAATAGGAAAGAACATGTTTATGATTTGGGAATAGGGAAAGATATATTAACAGAATATAAAAAACACCATCCATAAAGGAAAAGACTGATAGATTGAACTAGCTTAAAACAATGAAAAGAGCAAGGCACAAGCAGATACCTGCAACCCATGTTTTTGATAAAAGGGTTGTTACGGAGAATATATAAAGAAAATCTACAAAGTGATGACAGAGAGGAGGGAGATGGAGAAAATCCAACAGAATTATGGATAAGAGACCTATCTATATGAGTACTTCATAAAATAAACATATGGCCAATAAACATATGAAGAGGTGCTCAACCTCCTTAATCCTCAAGGAAATAAAAATTAAACCTAATTTTATACCATAACATACCCATCAAAATAGCTAAAATGAAAAAGACAAAAACAGTACCAACTGTTGATAAGGATACGGAATTCCTACTGTCTCATACTGCTGATGTGAGTATCATTTAGTATAGCTATTTGAAATCTGGTATTATACACACAGCCTTTAACTCACAGTGTACAGACTTAGCAACACACGTACATCTGTGCACCAAAGACAGTGCAAGATGCTCATAGCAGCATTCTTAATAATCCTAAAGTGGATAATTGAAATAGTCATCAACAGTAGAATAAAACAGATTTTTAGATAAAAGTAACAATGGATTTATACGAACATAGTGATGAATCAAGGAAAAGTTAATATAAGGAAAAGTATTCTTATTTTTTCCCTTTTCATTTCAAGGAGTAAGAAATATTGGCTAGGGTGGGCAAATCAAGAAATAGATGTTTAAGTACATTATTTAAAGCTATAAAGGCAATAATTAATCTGAAGATAATCATTAACCTGAAAATTACACACAACCAGAAGCAGAGCAGCAGAAAGGGAGATAGGAGGTAACCTAAATGTAAGAAATTACTCATCTACAATAGCAGGTAATCAACAGTAGATATTCTATAAAGTTGACAAATCAAGAGAAAGGGAAATACATGTAAAATTTAATTTGAAGTTTTATCATAACCACCTTAAAAATGTAAAAACAGCAACTGTGATAAGGGTTTGCCTGTGGGACTAAAACAAAATAGAAGCCAGGAAGGCTGAGTTTTCATTTTACTTTTTTATGATTTGAGTTTTGAGCATGTGGATATATTATTTCTATAATAAAAAATACTAGTTAAATGTACACAGATAAAAGGCTCCAAGCAAGAACCTGAAAAGTTCTAATTCTATTGATCATAGCTCACCAAGTTGAACTTACTGGAAAATGGTTGATTTCTGGGTAGTAAAGTATGAGTACAGAAAACCTCTTAGAATCTTTAAATAAACATAAACTATACAGTATCTGCCTGTGATTTTATAATTCATGGAGAATTAAACTCTTTAGCACATTAATTTTTATGTTAGTATAATTTTATTAAATGATTTTTGGTTAAGATATAAATTTATGGTTTATATTATCAGCACACATTATTTATGTATACTGAGAATAATATATTACTAATTTCTAAAACTTGTTCTCAGAAGGTGTTATGATCCCCCTCAAGATTTGCATGCCCTCCAAAATTCACGATGAAACTGAATCCCCAATGCAACAGTATTAAGAAGTGTGGCCTTTGGGAGGTGATTAGGTCATGAGTGACCGGCCCTCATGAATGGATTAATGCCTTATAAAAGGGCTGGAGGGAACTGGCTAAACCTTTTTTGTCCCTTTTGCTCTTTTTGCCCTTCTGTCTTCTGTCATGTAAGGATACGACAACAGGGTGTCATATTGAAAACACAGAGAATCCCTTACCAGACACTAAACCTGCCGGTGCCTTGATCTTAGACTTCCTGCCTCTAGCAATGTGAGAAACGAATTTCTGTTCTTTATAAATTACCTAGTCTCGGGTATTTTGCTATGAATAGCAGCACAAACAGACTAAGACACAAGGTAATAATAAAATTGGATTAGCTTTTTGAGATAAAGTAATTTATTTAAATCATGGTTACCTTTTAAAACACATCATGTAAGAACAGATCTATGTAATGTATTGAACCTACTCTTTCTGGTACTTATTGCTGCATAGCAAATCATCAGGCAACTCAGTGGTATAAAGCAGTATGTATTCTGGTTTACATATTTACATCTCATAGAGTTTGTGAGTGAGGGATTCAGGAAAGGCTAAGCTGGGCAGCCCTCGCTTGGGGTCTCTCACAAGGCTGCAATCAGATGTAGAGTCAGGCTGCTGCTAAGGCTCCACAGGTCTGGGCATCCATGAGGGCTCACTTACGTGGCTGGCCATTGATGCGAGTTGCAAGATGGGAGACCTGCCATGGCTACCAACTAGATTGTCTACACATGGCCTTTCTAGCAAAGTGGACTCAGAGAAATGGAATTTCTCACATGGCATCTGGCTTGTCCCAGAGTGAATGCCCAAGGGAATCAGATGGAAGCTACATATGCAGCCTTTTCTAAACTAGTCGCAGAAGTCACACAAAGTCTGCCGCATGCTATGATTTTCAATTAAGTCACTGGGCCAGTCCAGATTCAAGAAGAGAGGACATTAGACCCCAGCTCTTCACTGAAACGGTGTCAAATATTTTATTAACATGTTTTACAATCACCACACTTACTCTATGGATTAAAAAAATGATGTGAATTTAAGCAAAATACTGCAAGTTTAAATTAATGAAGTCACATTTACTTTAAATTTCTATCTTGATAGAATACTTATGTGAACCATAATGGATTAAGCAGTATTCTTTAAGTAAAGAGACAGAATTACTCAGGAAAAAAAGTGGATCTTTGCTCTATCTTTAGAAAAGAAATACTCTCACCTGAAAACATAAAAGGAAAACCATACAATTAATAAAAATTATGAAGAATGATGCCGCAATAGCCATTGAGTGAACCTACAATACTAAATTGCTCTGTCACATCTAATAAAATAAACAAAGCTAAATTATAAATACCCATTCAGAGTTTTGAATGCCTTAACTTGCCAACCAAAATTCTCAAGGCTCCTAATTATTTCAGGTTAAACATTTAACCATGCAAAAGCACCTTTTCATAAATAAACTATACCTCACTCTTTATTACATAAATCACCTTTTTGGAAAGCCATGCATGTTATATAGACATAAACTGACTCCCTGGGATTAAAATCACAATGAAGTTATTCATAATTATTAAGTTAAAAGTCAAAGGGTAGCATTTTAATAATTAGGTAAGTTTAATTTGGGACAAATGCAAGTAACTACTTTCCATTAAAAGAGACATTGAAATGATCACGGGTCATATTCCTTTATAAACTTCCCCACCTCAACACAAAAATTTCTATGGCCAACTGTCTTTTATTGTTTAAATAGGAAAATAAGGAGCTACGAAGTGATTAGTAGCAACACAGGTATTCAACTGAACAGTCTCTTTTAAATAAGTGTTATTTCTTAATGCTCACGCTTTCTATAATCAAAAATCCCCAAGTATATCCAAAACTATTCTGTTATCTCTCAGTCAT
The DNA here is from genome assembly GCF_002776525.5 of Piliocolobus tephrosceles. Lineage (NCBI taxonomy): Eukaryota > Metazoa > Chordata > Mammalia > Primates > Cercopithecidae > Piliocolobus > Piliocolobus tephrosceles. The sequence goes on from NW_022318190.1 coordinate 17,210, forward strand.
CTCTCTCACCTGTTCTCTAAGCAATCATTGCATTGGTTTAGATTTCCTTGTAATCATAGAATATTTCATTATAAACAAGATTTAGGGGGTGTGCAGAAGGCTCTGCATTTTTGGCTTCTTCAAGTAACGGAGATCACTCACAGAGCTAGAGAATGAATGACCTTCATGGGCTGCCTCTAAAGTCAAACATGCATGCATCAAGAGAAACACCCAGCAAAATGCTGAGAGTGCCCTGAAAAAGGGTATGACTGAATTGTTACTTATCTTTTATTCTAGACCCAAGTTCTTAAAAATGGAAAAGAAAATAAACAGAAAATTAGCCTTGAGTCATGAAACTTGATAACTCAAAGGGAAGTTGTCTGACACTGTCAACTGATAAATAAAACTGACAAAAGCAAAACAAAACTAAGCAAAGTTCTGTGATTTGTTCAAGGCTCTAAAGGAAGCCAAGTCCCTGATCTTTCAAGCCTTTTCAAGCACCGTGATTTTTGACATTTCTTAGAAATGACAATACTCCTCTCTCCCTCTCTACTCACCTGTCAATCTAAATCTTGATTTTATACACACACACACACACACACACACACACACACACACACACACA
>NW_022318191.1:0-1146 GCF_002776525.5 Piliocolobus tephrosceles
TGGTTCCTCGCGCCGATCTTCAATCCCTAAGGAACTGGGTTCCAACATCTGGGGGCTCGTCCGGGATTTGGGGAGCGGCAAGAGGACCCCGGCCCCTTTTCTTTTTCGGCGGAAACCGCTCGGCCCGGGCCACTAGTGACGGACGGACGACGGGACGACTCTTATATGTAGTCAGGTATTTTCGTTTTGTCTTTTGTCTCTGAAGCCGGCTAACCTCTGTAGGAGTGTCGAGGGAGGACAGACGTGTCCTGGACCCTCGCACTCTGGCCCCGGGGGACGCCCCGGCGGTCGTCTGGAGGAAGGCTGACGACTCTGTCAGCCTCCTCAAATCTGAAGGCAGGTTCCCCCTGCCATCTGAATATTTCGTAGTACTTTGGCGCCACTCTGTGGCCGCGCGGCTCCTTTGTTTTTGTCTAGTTTGTACTGTTACTATTGTCTTATTTGTGTGTGTGTATGAACCTTAGGACGAGACAATGGGACAAACTAAAAGTAGATATGCCTCTTATCGCAGCTTTATAAAAATTCTCTTAAAAAGAGGGGGAGTTAAAGTGTCTACCAAAAATCTAAATACGCTCTTTCAAACAATAGAACAGTTTTGTCCATGGTTTCCAGAACAGGGAACTTTAGATCTAAAAGATTGGGAAAAAATTGGCAAAGAATTAAAACAAGCAAGTAGGGAAGGTAAAATCATCCCACTTACAGTATGGAATGATTGGGTCATTATTAAAGTAGCTTTAGAACCATTGCAAACAGAAGAAGATAGCGTTCCAGTTTCTGATGTCCCTAAAAGCTGTGCAGTAGATTGTGAAAAAGAGGCAGGGATAGAATCCCAGAAAGGAAAAGAAAGTTCACACTGTGAATGTGTAGCAGAGCCGGTAATGGCTCGGTCAACGCAAAATGTTGACGACAATCAATTACAGGAGGTAATATATCCTGAAACGTTAAAATTAGAGGAAAAGGATCAAAAATTAGCAGAGCCATCAGAGTCTAAACCACGATGGCCAACTCCTCTTACAACAGCTCAGATGCCTGCAACCTTAGAACCTCAAATGCAGGTTAAACAAGTACAAACTCCAAAAGAAGATCAAATAGAGAAAGATAGAGTCTCTGTCGTGACAATGCCAATCCAAGTACGGTATCCACAAT
>NW_022318191.1:1246-4688 GCF_002776525.5 Piliocolobus tephrosceles
TGTCGTGACAATGCCAATCCAAGTACGGTATCCACAATATCAGCAGGTAGAAAGTAAGATCCAGCAGCCAGTAGCCTATCAATACGGGCCGCCAGCTGAACTGCAGTATCGGCAGCCCCCAGAAAATCTGTGTGGACAGCCAGGAACATTTCCAGTGCCACAGGGCAGGGCGCCATATCCTCAGCCGCCCACCATGAGACTTAATCCTACAGCACCGCCCAGTACACAGGGTAGTGCAATACATAAAATTATTGATGAGGCAAGAAAACAGGGAGATATTGAGGCGTGGCAATTCCCAGTAATATTAGAAGCAAGACCACCTAGAGAAGGGGCTCAAGAGGGAGAGCCTCCCGTGGCTGAAGCCAGATATCAGTCCTTTTCTATAAAAATGCTGAAAGAAATGAAAGAAGGAGTAAAACAGTATAGACCCAACTCTCCTTACATGAGAACATTATTAGATTCCATTGCTCATGGATATAGACTCATTCCTTATGATTGGGAGATTCTGGCAAAATCCTCACTTTCACCCTCTCAATTTTTACAATTTAAGACTTGGTGGATTGATGGGACACAAGTGCAGGTCCGAAGAAATAGGACTGCCAATCCTCCAATTAACATAGATGCAGATCAACTATTAGGAATAGGTCAAAATTGGAGCACTGTTGACCAACAAGCAATAATGCCAAATGAGGCCATTGAGCAAGTCAGGACTATCTGCCTCAGGGACTGGAAAAAAAAAGAAAAAAAAAAAGAAAAGGCCTAAACAAAAGGCTGTTACAAGACTTGTCGGCGTAGGCATGGCTTCAGAGGTGTATAAAAGTACAATGATTTTACATTGTTTAGGGCCAGATAATCAAGAAAGTACTGTTCAGCCAATGATTACTTCAATTCCTGTTAATCTATGGGGTCGAGATTTGTTACTCGCAGGATGAATCAAGTGGTGATATCAGAAGAACAGATGAAGTCACCATGCACCAAGAAGGAGGAGCTGCCAACCTGGGCACAGTTGAAGAAGCTGACGCTGTTAGCTAGAAAAAGCCTAGCTAGCACAAAGGTGACACAAACCTCAGAAAAAAATGCTGCTTGCAGCTTTAATGGTTGTGTCAACAGTGGTAAGTCTCCCCATGCCTGCAGGAGCAGCTGCAGCTAATTATACCTACTGGGCCTATGTGCCTTTCCCGCCCTTAATTCGGGCAGTGACATGGATGGATAATCCTATTGAAATATATGTTAATAATAGTGTGTGGGTACCTGGTCCCACAGATGATCGTTGCCCTGCCAAACCGGAGGAAGAAGGAATGATAATAAATATTTCCATTAGGTATCGTTATCCTCCTATATGTCTAGGGAAAGCACCAGGATGTTTAATGCCTGCTATCCAAAATTAGTTGGTAGAAGTGCCTACTCTCAATCCCATCAGTATATTTACTTACCACAAGGTTGTGGAATTCACAATCTGGTATCGATCAAAAATTGGCAAATCAAATTAATGATCTTAGACAAACTGCCATTTGGATGGGAGATAGGCTCATGAGCTTGGAACATCGTTTCCAGTTACAGTGTGACTGGAATACTTCAGATTTTTGTATTACACCCCAAATTTATAATGAGTCTAAACATCACTGGGACATGGTAAAACGCCATTTACAGGGAAGAGAAGATAATCTCACTTTAGACATTTCTAAATTAAAAGAACAAATTTTTGAAGCCTCTCAAAGTCATTTAAATATTGTCCCTGGAGCTGAGGCGTTAGATCAAGTGACAACAAAAAAATCTTTATGGATTAAACCCCACGACTTGGATTAAGTCTATTAGGAACACTACTGTAGTACATTTTAGAATTATGTGTCTCTGTTTAATCGGTTTGTTTTTAGTAGGCCGGACCAGTCGAAGAATCCTGCGCCAAAATCGAGAGAACGAACAAGCCTTCATCGCAATGGCACATTTGTATAGAGGAAAAGAGAGAGAGAACGTTGTGGAAAGTCAGGGACCTTGAACGGAGGGACTGGCTGAAGCCACAGCAGAAAAACATAAAATATGAAGATACTTTGTAATTTCTTATGTCTGTTTTAATCTCTTAATCCCATCATTTTCTTTGTAAGCTGAGGAGGATATATGTCACCTCAGGACCCTGTGATCATTGCCTTAACTGCACAAATTGTTTGTGGAGCATGTATGTTTGAACAATACGAAATCTGGGCATCTTGAAAAAAGAACAGGATAACAGCGATGTTCAGGAAACAAGGGAGGTAACCTTGAACTGGCCGCCGGTGAGCCGGACGGACAGAGCCATATCTTTTCTCCTTTTGCACACAAATAGGAGAGATATCGCTGAATTCTTTTTCTCAGCAGGGAATATCCCTGAGAGAGAGAATGCGCTCTAAGGGTAGGCCTATAAACGACCCCCTTGGAGGCGTGCCGCCTTTTACAGTTGAAGCCAAAGGGATGAAATAAGCCCCGGCCTCCTGTAGTGCTCTCAGGCTTATTAGGAGGAAGAAATTCCCACCTAATAAATTTTGGCCAGTCAGGTTGTCTGCTCTCAAACCCTATTTCCTGATAAGATGTTATCAATGACTATGCGTGCCCAAAATTTCAGCCACAATTTTAATTTTAACACCATCCTGTGATCTCGTCCAGTCTCCATTTGCTTTGTAATATTCTATTACTTGGTGAAGTATGTAATCTCGGTGTCGTGATGACAATGGTGGTTTTGTTGCAAAAAAAAAGGGGAATATGTGGGGAAAAGAAAGAGATCAGCCTGTTACTGTGTCTATATAGAAGGAAGTAGACATAAGAGACTCCATTTAGTTCTGTATTTGAAATGCTGTTAATCTGTGACCCTACCCCCAACTTTGTCCTTGCAAGAGACATGTGCAAAGGTGATTTAAGGTTAAAAGGATATTGGGCTGTGCAGGATGTGTCTTTGTTAAACAAGTACCTGAAAGAGGCTTGATGGTTAAAAATCCTGCCCGTCCCTGGGCAATGTAACATCTCGGTGTAAAACCCAGTGTGTGCCTTGTTTACTGAGTAAGGAGGTACCTGTATGTTCCTCAAAGAAGAATGTTGTTTCTATATAAATGAGTCAGGATTAGTTAAGGAGAGAGTCCAACGTCTGCATAAACTAAGCTTAGAAATGAAGAAACAACAGTTCACTGCAGCAGCTAATAACTGGTGGAACTCTTCCATGTTCTCTCTACTAGCGCCTTTCATAGGTCCATTAATATCCCTACTGCTCTTGCTCACCATCGGGCCATGCATTTTTAACTGATTGGCTGCTCTTATAAATGACAGGTTAAACACAATACATGCCATGGTTCTAACCCAGCAATATCAAGTAGTCAGCACAGATGAAGAAGCTCAAGATTGAGCTTCTAAGACACAAGAAAAGGGGGGAATGAAAAATAAAAATTTTATGCCCTTCCCTAGAATAGTTCTGTTGGTT
>NW_022318192.1:0-3442 GCF_002776525.5 Piliocolobus tephrosceles
AACCAACAGAACTATTCTAGGGAAGGGCATAAAATTTTTATTTTTCATTCCCCCCTTTTCTTGTGTCTTAGAAGCTCAATCTTGAGCTTCTTCATCTGTGCTGACTACTTGATATTGCTGGGTTAGAACCATGGCATGTATTGTGTTTAACCTGTCATTTATAAGAGCAGCCAATCAGTTAAAAATGCATGGCCCGATGGTGAGCAAGAGCAGTAGGGATATTAATGGACCTATGAAAGGCGCTAGTAGAGAGAACATGGAAGAGTTCCACCAGTTATTAGCTGCTGCAGTGAACTGTTGTTTCTTCATTTCTAAGCTTAGTTTATGCAGACGTTGGACTCTCTCCTTAACTAATCCTGACTCATTTATATAGAAACAACATTCTTCTTTGAGGAACATACAGGTACCTCCTTACTCAGTAAACAAGGCACACACTGGGTTTTACACCGAGATGTTACATTGCCCAGGGACGGGCAGGATTTTTAACCATCAAGCCTCTTTCAGGTACTTGTTTAACAAAGACACATCCTGCACAGCCCAATATCCTTTTAACCTTAAATCACCTTTGCACATGTCTCTTGCAAGGACAAAGTTGGGGGTAGGGTCACAGATTAACAGCATTTCAAATACAGAACTAAATGGAGTCTCTTATGTCTACTTCCTTCTATATAGACACAGTAACAGGCTGATCTCTTTCTTTTCCCCACATATTCCCCTTTTTTTTTGCAACAAAACCACCATTGTCATCACGACACCGAGATTACATACTTCACCAAGTAATAGAATATTACAAAGCAAATGGAGACTGGACGAGATCACAGGATGGTGTTAAAATTAAAATTGTGGCTGAAATTTTGGGCACGCATAGTCATTGATAACATCTTATCAGGAAATAGGGTTTGAGAGCAGACAACCTGACTGGCCAAAATTTATTAGGTGGGAATTTCTTCCTCCTAATAAGCCTGAGAGCACTACAGGAGGCCGGGGCTTATTTCATCCCTTTGGCTTCAACTGTAAAAGGCGGCACGCCTCCAAGGGGGTCGTTTATAGGCCTACCCTTAGAGCGCATTCTCTCTCTCAGGGATATTCCCTGCTGAGAAAAAGAATTCAGCGATATCTCTCCTATTTGTGTGCAAAAGGAGAAAAGATATGGCTCTGTCCGTCCGGCTCACCGGCGGCCAGTTCAAGGTTACCTCCCTTGTTTCCTGAACATCGCTGTTATCCTGTTCTTTTTTCAAGATGCCCAGATTTCGTATTGTTCAAACATACATGCTCCACAAACAATTTGTGCAGTTAAGGCAATGATCACAGGGTCCTGAGGTGACATATATCCTCCTCAGCTTACAAAGAAAATGATGGGATTAAGAGATTAAAACAGACATAAGAAATTACAAAGTATCTTCATATTTTATGTTTTTCTGCTGTGGCTTCAGCCAGTCCCTCCGTTCAAGGTCCCTGACTTTCCACAACGTTCTCTCTCTCTTTTCCTCTATACAAATGTGCCATTGCGATGAAGGCTTGTTCGTTCTCTCGATTTTGGCGCAGGATTCTTCGACTGGTCCGGCCTACTAAAAACAAACCGATTAAACAGAGACACATAATTCTAAAATGTACTACAGTAGTGTTCCTAATAGACTTAATCCAAGTCGTGGGGTTTAATCCATAAAGATTTTTTTGTTGTCACTTGATCTAACGCCTCAGCTCCAGGGACAATATTTAAATGACTTTGAGAGGCTTCAAAAATTTGTTCTTTTAATTTAGAAATGTCTAAAGTGAGATTATCTTCTCTTCCCTGTAAATGGCGTTTTACCATGTCCCAGTGATGTTTAGACTCATTATAAATTTGGGGTGTAATACAAAAATCTGAAGTATTCCAGTCACACTGTAACTGGAAACGATGTTCCAAGCTCATGAGCCTATCTCCCATCCAAATGGCAGTTTGTCTAAGATCATTAATTTGATTTGCCAATTTTTGATCGATACCAGATTGTGAATTCCACAACCTTGTGGTAAGTAAATATACTGATGGGATTGAGAGTAGGCACTTCTACCAACTAATTTTGGATAGCAGGCATTAAACATCCTGGTGCTTTCCCTAGACATATAGGAGGATAACGATACCTAATGGAAATATTTATTATCATTCCTTCTTCCTCCGGTTTGGCAGGGCAACGATCATCTGTGGGACCAGGTACCCACACACTATTATTAACATATATTTCAATAGGATTATCCATCCATGTCACTGCCCGAATTAAGGGCGGGAAAGGCACATAGGCCCAGTAGGTATAATTAGCTGCAGCTGCTCCTGCAGGCATGGGGAGACTTACCACTGTTGACACAACCATTAAAGCTGCAAGCAGCATTTTTTTCTGAGGTTTGTGTCACCTTTGTGCTAGCTAGGCTTTTTCTAGCTAACAGCGTCAGCTTCTTCAACTGTGCCCAGGTTGGCAGCTCCTCCTTCTTGGTGCATGGTGACTTCATCTGTTCTTCTGATATCACCACTTGATTCATCCTGCGAGTAACAAATCTCGACCCCATAGATTAACAGGAATTGAAGTAATCATTGGCTGAACAGTACTTTCTTGATTATCTGGCCCTAAACAATGTAAAATCATTGTACTTTTATACACCTCTGAAGCCATGCCTACGCCGACAAGTCTTGTAACAGCCTTTTGTTTAGGCCTTTTCTTTTTTTTTTTCTTTTTTTTTCCAGTCCCTGAGGCAGATAGTCCTGACTTGCTCAATGGCCTCATTTGGCATTATTGCTTGTTGGTCAACAGTGCTCCAATTTTGACCTATTCCTAATAGTTGATCTGCATCTATGTTAATTGGAGGATTGGCAGTCCTATTTCTTCGGACCTGCACTTGTGTCCCATCAATCCACCAAGTCTTAAATTGTAAAAATTGAGAGGGTGAAAGTGAGGATTTTGCCAGAATCTCCCAATCATAAGGAATGAGTCTATATCCATGAGCAATGGAATCTAATAATGTTCTCATGTAAGGAGAGTTGGGTCTATACTGTTTTACTCCTTCTTTCATTTCTTTCAGCATTTTTATAGAAAAGGACTGATATCTGGCTTCAGCCACGGGAGGCTCTCCCTCTTGAGCCCCTTCTCTAGGTGGTCTTGCTTCTAATATTACTGGGAATTGCCACGCCTCAATATCTCCCTGTTTTCTTGCCTCATCAATAATTTTATGTATTGCACTACCCTGTGTACTGGGCGGTGCTGTAGGATTAAGTCTCATGGTGGGCGGCTGAGGATATGGCGCCCTGCCCTGTGGCACTGGAAATGTTCCTGGCTGTCCACACAGATTTTCTGGGGGCTGCCGATACTGCAGTTCAGCTGGCGGCCCGTATTGATAGGCTACTGGCTGCTGGATCTTACTTTCTACCTGCTGATATTGTGGATACCGTACTTGGATTGGCATTGTCACGACA
>NW_022318192.1:3542-4688 GCF_002776525.5 Piliocolobus tephrosceles
ATTGTGGATACCGTACTTGGATTGGCATTGTCACGACAGAGACTCTATCTTTCTCTATTTGATCTTCTTTTGGAGTTTGTACTTGTTTAACCTGCATTTGAGGTTCTAAGGTTGCAGGCATCTGAGCTGTTGTAAGAGGAGTTGGCCATCGTGGTTTAGACTCTGATGGCTCTGCTAATTTTTGATCCTTTTCCTCTAATTTTAACGTTTCAGGATATATTACCTCCTGTAATTGATTGTCGTCAACATTTTGCGTTGACCGAGCCATTACCGGCTCTGCTACACATTCACAGTGTGAACTTTCTTTTCCTTTCTGGGATTCTATCCCTGCCTCTTTTTCACAATCTACTGCACAGCTTTTAGGGACATCAGAAACTGGAACGCTATCTTCTTCTGTTTGCAATGGTTCTAAAGCTACTTTAATAATGACCCAATCATTCCATACTGTAAGTGGGATGATTTTACCTTCCCTACTTGCTTGTTTTAATTCTTTGCCAATTTTTTCCCAATCTTTTAGATCTAAAGTTCCCTGTTCTGGAAACCATGGACAAAACTGTTCTATTGTTTGAAAGAGCGTATTTAGATTTTTGGTAGACACTTTAACTCCCCCTCTTTTTAAGAGAATTTTTATAAAGCTGCGATAAGAGGCATATCTACTTTTAGTTTGTCCCATTGTCTCGTCCTAAGGTTCATACACACACACAAATAAGACAATAGTAACAGTACAAACTAGACAAAAACAAAGGAGCCGCGCGGCCACAGAGTGGCGCCAAAGTACTACGAAATATTCAGATGGCAGGGGGAACCTGCCTTCAGATTTGAGGAGGCTGACAGAGTCGTCAGCCTTCCTCCAGACGACCGCCGGGGCGTCCCCCGGGGCCAGAGTGCGAGGGTCCAGGACACGTCTGTCCTCCCTCGACACTCCTACAGAGGTTAGCCGGCTTCAGAGACAAAAGACAAAACGAAAATACCTGACTACATATAAGAGTCGTCCCGTCGTCCGTCCGTCACTAGTGGCCCGGGCCGAGCGGTTTCCGCCGAAAAAGAAAAGGGGCCGGGGTCCTCTTGCCGCTCCCCAAATCCCGGACGAGCCCCCAGATGTTGGAACCCAGTTCCTTAGGGATTGAAGATCGGCGCGAGGAACCA
>NW_022318193.1:0-14862 GCF_002776525.5 Piliocolobus tephrosceles
TGTGCCATGTTGGTGTGCTGCACCCATCAACTCGTCAGCACCCATCAATTCATCATTTATATCAGGTATAACTCCCCAATGCAATCCCTCCCCCCTCCCCCCTCCCCATGATAGGCCCCAGTGTGTGATGTTCCCCTTCCCGAGTCCAAGTGAACTCATTGTTCAGTTCCCACCTATGAGTGAGAACATGCGGTGTTTGGTTTTCTCTTCTTGTGATAGTTTGCTAAGAATGATGGTTTCCAGCTGCATCCATGTCCCTACAAAGGACGCAAACTCATCCTTTTTTATGGCTGCATAGTATTCCATGGTGTATATGTGCCACATTTTCTTAATCCAGTCTGTCACTGATGGACATTTGGGTTGATTCCAAGTCTTTGCTATTGTGAATAGTGCCGCAATAAACATACGTGTGCGTGTGTCTTTGTAGTAGAATAATTTATAATCCTTTGGGTATATCCCCAGTAGTGGGATGGCTGGGTCATATGGTACATCTAGTTCTAGATCCTTGAGGAATTGCCATACTCTTTTCCATAATGGTTGAACTAGTTTACAATCCCACCAACAGTGTAAAAGTGTTCCTATTTCTCCACATCGTCTCCAACACCTGTTATTTCCTGATTTTTTAATGATTGCCATTCTAACTGGTGTGAGATGGTATCTCATTGTGGTTTTGATTTGCATTTCTCTGATGGCGAGTGATGATGAGCATTTTTTCATGTGTCTGTTGGCTGTATGAATGTCTTCTTTTGAGAAATGTCTGTTCATATTCTTTGCCCACTTTTTGATGGGGTTGTTTGTTTTTTTCTTGTATATTTGTTTGAGTTCTTTGTAGATCCTGGAAATTAGCCCTTTGTCAGATGAGTAGATTGCAAAAATTTTCTCCCATTCTGTAGGTTGCCTGTTCACTCTGATGGTAGTTTCTTTTGCTGTGCAGAAGCTCTTTAGTTTAATTAGATCCCATTTGTCAATTTTGGCTTTTGCTGCCATTGCTTTTGGTGTTTTAGACATGAAGTCCTTGCCCATGCCTATGTCCTGAATGGTACTACCTAGATTTTCTTCTAGGGTTTTTATGGTATTAGGTCTAACATTTAAGTCTCTAATCCATCTTGAATTAATCTTCATATAAGGAGTAAGGAAAGGATCCAGTTTCAGCTTTCTACTTATGGCTAGCCAATTTTCCCAGCACCATTTATTAAATAGGGAATCCTTTCCCCATTTCTTGTTTCTCTCATGTTTGTCAAAGATCAGATGGCTGTAGATGTGTGGTATTATTTCTGAGGACTCTGTTCTGTTCCATTGGTCTATATCTCTGTTTTGGTACCAGTACCATGCTGTTTTGGTTACTGTAGCCTTGTAGTATAGTTTGAAGTCAGGTAGCGTGACGCCTCCAGCTTTGTCCTTTTGACTTAGGATTGTCTTGGCAATGCGGGCTCTTTTTTGGTTCCATATGAACTTTAAAGCAGTGTTTTCCAATTCTGTGAAGAAACTCATTGGTAGCTTGATGGGGATGGCATTGAATCTATAAATAACCTTGGGCAGTATGGCCATTTTCACGATATTGATTCTTCCTATCCATGAGCATGGTATGTTCTTCCATTTGTTTGTGTCCTCTTTGATTTCACTGAGCAGTGGTTTGTAGTTCTCCTTGAAGAGGTCCTTTACATCCCTTGTAAGTTGGATTCCTAGGTATTTTATTCTCTTTGAAGCAATTGTGAATGGAAGTTCATTCCTGATTTGGCTCTCTGCTTGTCTGTTATTGGTGTATAAGAATGCTTGTGATTTTTGCACATTCATTTTGTATCCTGAGACTTTGCTGAAGTTGCTTATCAGCTTAAGAAGGTTTTGGGCTGAGACGATGGGGTTTTCTAAGTATACAGTCATGTCATCTGCAAACAGGGACAATTTGACTTCTTCTTTTCCTAACTGAATACCCTTGATTTCTTTCTCTTGCCTGATTGCCCTAGCCAGAACTTCCAACACTATGTTGAATAGGAGTGGTGAGAGAGGGCATCCCTGTCTTGTGCCAGTTTTCAGAGGGAATTTTTCCAGTTTTTGCCCATTCAGTATGATATTAGCTGTGGGTTTGTCATAAATAGCTCTTATTATTTTGAGGTACGTTCCATCAATACCGAATTTGTTGAGCGTTTTTAGCATGAAGGGCTGTTGAATTTTGTCCAAAGCCTTTTCTGCATCTATTGAGATAATCATGTGGTTCTTGTCTTTGGTTCTGTTTATATGCTGGATTACGTTGATTGATTTGCGAATGTTGAACCAGCCTTGCATCCCAGGGATGAAGCCCACTTGATCATGGTGGATAAGCTTTTTGATGTGCTGCTGAATCCGGTTTGCCAGTATTTTATTGAGGATTTTTGCATCGATGTTCATCAGGGATATTGGTCTAAAATTCTCTTTTTTTGTTGTGTCTCTGCCAGGCTTTGGTATCAGGATGATGTTGGCCTCATAAAATGAGTTAGGGAGGATTCCCTCTTTTTCTATTGATTGGAATAGTTTCAGAAGGAATGGTACCAGCTCCTGCTTGTACCTCTGGTAGAATTCAGCTGTGAATCCATCTGGTCCTGGGCTTTTTTTGGTGGGTAGGCTATTAATTGTTGCCTCAATTTCAGAGCCTGCTATTGGTCTATTCAGGGATTCAACTTCTTCCTGGTTTAGTCTTGGGAGAGTGTAAGTGTCCAGGAAATTATCCATTTCTTCTAGATTTTCTAGTTGATTTGCGTAGAAGTGTTTATAGTATTCTCTGATGGTAGTTTGTATTTCTGTGGGGTCGGTGGTGATATCCCCTTTATCATTTTTTATTGCGTCTATTTGATTCCTCTCTCTTTTCCTCTTTATTAGTCTTGCTAGCGGTCTGTCAATTTTGTTGATCTTTTCAAAAAACCAACTCCTGGATTCATGGATTTTTTGGAGGGTTTTTTGTGTCTCTATCTCCTTCAGTTCTGCTCTGATCTTAGTTATTTCTTGCCTTCTGCTAGCTTTTGAATGTGTTTGCTCTTGCCTCTCTAGTTCTTTTAATTGTGATGTTAGAGTGTCAATTTTAGATCTTTCCTGCTTTCTCTTGTGGGCACTTAGTGCTATAAATTTCCCTCTACACACTGCTTTAAATGTGTCCCAGAGATTCTGGTATGTTGTGTCTTTGTTCTCATTGGTTTCAAAGAACATCTTTATTTCTGCTTTCATTTTGTTATGTACCCAGTAGTCATTCAGGAGCAGGTTGTTCAGTTTCCATGTAGTTGAGCGGTTTTGATTGAGTTTCTTAATCCTGAGTTCTAGTTTGATTGCACTGTGGTCTGAGAGACAGTTTGATATAATTTCTGTTCTTTTACATTTGCTGAGGAGTGCTTCCAATTATGTGGTCAATTTTGGAATAAGTGTGATGTGGTGCTGAGAAGAATGTATATTCTGTTGACTTGGGGTGGAGAGTTCTATAGATGTCTATTAGGTCCGCGTGGTGCAGAGATGAGTTCAATTCCTGGATATCCTTGTTAACTTTCTGTCTCGTTGATCTGTCTAATGTTGACAGTGGAGTGTTGAAGTCTCCCATTATTATTGTATGGGAGTCTAAGTCTCTTTGTAAGTCTCTAAGGACTTGCTTTATGAATCTGGGTGCTCCTGTATTGGGTGCATATATGTTTAGGATAGTTAGCTCTTCCTGTTGAATTGATCCCTTTACCATTATGTAATGGCCTTCTTTGTCTCTTTTGATCTGTGATGGTTTAAAGTCTGTTTTATCAGAGACTAGGATTGCAACCCCTGCTTTTTTTTGTTCTCCATTTGCTTGGTAGATCTTCCTCCATCCTTTTATTTTGAGCCTATGTATGTCTCTGCATGTGAGATGGGTCTCCTGAAGACAGCAGACTGATGGGTCTTGACTCTTTATCCAGTTTGCCAGTCTGTGTCTTTTAATTGGAGCATTTAGTCCATTTACATTTAAGGTTAATATTGTTATGTGTGAACTTGATCCTGCCATTATGATATTAACTGGTTATTTTGCTCATTAGTTGATGCAGTTTCTTCCTAGCCTCGATGGTCTTTACATTTTGGCATGTTTTTGCAATGGCTGGTACCGGTTGTTCCTTTCCATGTTTAGGGCTTCCTTCAGGGTCTCTTGTAAGGCAGGCCTGGTGGTGACAAAATCTCTAAGCATTTGCTTATCTGTAAAGAATTTTATTTCTCCTTCACTTATGAAACTTAGTTTGGCTGGATATGAAATTCTGGGTTTAAAATTCTTTTCTTTAAGAACGTTGAATATTGGCCCCCACTCTCTTCTGGCTTGTAGAGTTTCTGCCGAGAGATCTGCTGTCAGTCTGATGGGCTTCCCTTTGTGGGTAACCCGACCTTTCTCTCTGGCTGCCCTTAAGATTTTTTCCTTCATTTCAACCTTGGTGAATCTGGCAATTATGTGTCTTGGAGTTGCTCTTCTGGAGGAGTATCTTTGTGGCGTTCTCTGTATTTCCTGAATTTGAATGTTGGCCTGCCCTGCTAGGTTGGGGAAGTTCTCCTGGATGATATCCTGAAGAGTGTTTTCCAATTTGGTTCCATTTTCCCCCTCACTTTCAGGCACCCCAATCAGACGTAGATTTGGTCTTTTTACATAATCCCATACTTCTTGCAGGCTTTGTTCATTTCTTTTTCTTCTTTTTTCTTTTGGTTTCTCTTCTCGCTTCATTTCATTCATTTGATCCTCAATTGCTGATACTCTTTCTTCCAGTTGATCGAGTCGGTTGCTGAAGCTTGTGCATTTGTCACGTATTTCTCGTGTCATGGTTTTCATCTCTGTCATTTCGTTTATGACCTTCTCTGCAGTAATTAGTCTAGCTGTCAATTCTTCCACTCTTTTTTCAAGATTTTTAGTTTCTTTGCACTGGGTACGTAATTCCTCCTTTAGCTCTGAGAGGTTTGATGGACTGAAGCCTTCTTCTCTCATCTCGTCAAAGTCATTCTCTGACCAGCTTTGATCCGTTGCTGGCGATGGGCTGTGCTCCTTTGCAGGGGGAGATGCGCTCTTATTTTTTGAATTTCCAGCTTTTCTGCCCTGCTTTTTCCCCATCTTTGTGGTTTTATCTGTCTCTGGTCTTTGATGATGGTGACGTACTGATGGGGTTTTGGTATAGGTGTCCTTCCTGTTTGATAGTTTTCCTTCTGAGAGTCAGGACCCTCAGCTATAGGTCTGTTGGAGATTGCTTGAGGTCCACTCCAGACCCTGTTTGCCTGGGTATCAGCAGCAGAGGTTGCAGAAGATAGAATATTGCTGAACAGCGAGTGCACCTGTCTGATTCTTGCTTTGGAAGCTTCCTCTCAGGGGTGTACTCCACCCTGTGAGGTGTGAGGTGTCAGACTGCCCCTAGTGGGGGATGTCTCCCAGTTAGGCTACTCAGGGGTCAGGGACCCACTTGAGCAGGCAGTCTGCCCCTTCTCAGATCTCAACCTCCCTGTTGGGAGATCCACTGCTCTCTTCAAAGCTGTCAGAGTCATTCGCGTCTGCACAGGCCTCTGCTGCTTCCCCTGTTATTTTTTAGTTGTGCCCTGTCCCCAGAGGCGGAGTCTACAGAGACAGGCAGGTTTCCTTGAGCTGCTGTGAGCTCCACCCAGTTCGAGCTTCCCAGCGGCTTTGTTTACCTACTTAAGCCTCAGCGATGGCGGGCGCCCCTCCCCCAGCCTCGCTGCTGCCTTGTGGTTAGATTGCCGCAGACTGCTGTGTTAGCAAGGAGGGAGGCTCCGTGGGCGTGGGACCCTCCCGGCCAGGGGTGGGATATATTCTCCTGGTGTGCCGGTGTGCTTACAGCACACTATTGGGGTGGGAGTTACCCGATTTTCCAGGTATTGTGTGTCTCAGTTCCCCTGGCTAGGAAAAGGGACTCCCTTCCCCCTTGCACTTCCCAGGTGAGGTGATGCCTCGCCCTGCTTCAGCTCTCACTGGTCAGGCTGTAGCAGCTGACCAGCACCGATTGTCCGGCACTCCCGAGTGAGATGACCCCAGTACCTCAGTTGAAAATGCAGAAATCACTGGTCTTCTGTGTCGCTCGCGCTGGGAGATGGAGACTGGAGCTGTTGCTATTCGGCCATCTTGCTCCGCCCCCCGAGACCCCATCTCTTTAAAGAAATATTCAGGCCGGGTGTGGTGGCTCACACCTGTAATCCCAACACTTTGAAAGGCCAAGGTGAGTGGACCACTTGAGGTCAGGAGTTCAAGACCAGCCTGGCCAACATGGCAAAACCTCATCTCTACTGAAAATACAAAAAAAAAAAAAAAAGCCTAGCCTAGCGTGGGGGTGCACACCTGTTGTCCCAGCTACTCAGGAGGCTGAGGAAGGAGAACCGCTTGAACCCTACAGGTGGAGGTTGCGATGAGCCAAGATCACACCACTGCACTCCAGCCTGGACAACAGAGTGAGACTGTCTCAAAAAAAAAAAAAAAAAAATTCCTACCAAAATTCACTCTAAAATGTGTATTGAGGCCGGTTGCGGTGTCTCATGCCTGTAATCCAGCACTTTGGGAGTCCAAGGCAGGTGGATCGCCTGAGGTTAGGAGTTCAAGACCAGCCTGATCAACATAATGAAACCCCATCTCTACCAAGAATACAAAAAAGTTATCTGGGCATGGTGGTAGGCACCTGTAGTCCCAGCTACTTGGGAGGCTGAGGCAGGAGAATCACTTGAACCCAGGAGGCGGAGGTTGCAGTGAGTGGAGATCACGCCATTGCACTCCAGCCTGGGTGACAGAGCAAGACACCGTTTAAGAAAAAAAAAATGTGTATTGAGCACCACTATGTGCTAGGCACTGTGTGAGGAGCCTGGGATACACTGGGGATCAAAACATAATTCCTGCCCTCATGTAACTTACAGATTAGCAACTACTGTGAGGCCCAGGCTGCTTCTGCCTGGTACTCTGGGGGGTGGCTGTGTTCTTGGTTCCTAAGGGATGGAGTCAGTTTGGCAGGCTTCTGTCTCCAGCTGGGCCAGGCCGGCCCTCAGCCGGCACTCTCCACGCTCCACACTGAGAAGCCTCTTAGAAGACATGCAGGAACAGTGTTCCATGACTTTACATCCAGAGCCATCCAGCGGGAGGGCAAGACCCTTGCCTATACACACAGTCCTCAGGGCACTTTACTCTTTAAAAACACCCAAAGGCTCGGCTGCAGTGGCTCACGCCTGTAATCCCAGCACTTTGGGAGGCCGAGGCAGGTGGATCACAAGGTCAGGAGTTCAAGACCAGTCTGGCCAACATGGTAAAACCCCATCTCTACTAAAAATACAAAAATTACCTGGGCGTGGTGGGTGCCTGTAATCCCAGCTACTTGGGAGGTTGAGGCAGGAGAATCATTTGAACCTGGGAGGCAGAGATTGCAGTGAGCCGAGATTGCACCACTACACTCTAGCCTAGGTGACAGGGTGAGACTCCATCTCAAAAATAAATAAATAAAATAAATAAAAATGAAAATACCCAAAGACAGTGAAGGGTTGCAGAAGATTCTTTTAGATCCATAACAACAGGTAACTCCAATAGACCAGGCTACCTTGTGTGGCAAGCAGAATTTTAAAATCCATATTAACCGTAAAAGAATATTGTGATGTGGGCCGGGCACAGTGGCTCACGCCTGTAATCCCAGCACTTTGGGAGGCTGAGGCGGATGGATTATGAGGTCAGATCGAGACCATCCTGGCTAACATGGTGAAACTCTGTCTCTAGTAAAAGTATAAAAAATTAGCTGGGCATGGTGGCGGGTGCCTGTAGTCCCAGCTACTCTGGAGGCTGAGGCAGGAGAATGGCGTGAACCTGTGAGGTGGAGCTTGCAGTGAGCCGAGATGGCACCACTGCACTCCAGCCTGGGTGACAGAGTGAGACTCCATCTCAAAAGAAAAAAAAAAAAAAGAATATTGTGATGTATATAAATGCCATGCAAGAAACAAAGATACAGCCAAGCGGGGTGGCTCACACCTATAATCCCAGCACTTTGGGAGGCCAAGACAGGTGAATTGCCTGAGGTCAGAAGTTTGAGACCAGCCTGGTCAAAATAGTGAAACCCTGTCTCTATTAAAAATACAAAATGAGCTAGGCATGGTGACACACGCCTGTAATCCCAGCTACTCAGGAGGCTGAGGCAGGAGAATCACTTGAACCCAGGAGATGGAGGTTGCAGTGAGCCGAGATCGTGCCACTGCACTCCAGCCTGGGCGACAGAGCAAGACTCCATCTCAAAAAAATAAAAGTTATATGGGCCAGGTGTGGTGGCTCATTCCTGTAGTCCTAACACTTTTGGAGGCCGAGGAGGGAGCATCACTTGAGGCCAAGAGTTTGAGACCAGCCTGGGCAACATAGTGAGCCCACATCTCTACAAAAAATTTTACAAATTAGCTGGGCATTTACAAATTAGCTGGGCACACCTGCAGTTCTAGCTACTCGAGAGGCTGAGGCAGGGGGATCCCTTGAGCCCAGGAGGTCAAAGCTGTGGTGAGCTATGATTGCACCACTGCACTCCAGCCTAGGCAACAGAGGGAGACCCTGTCTCTAAATGAACGAATGAATGAATGAATGAATGAATGAATGAATTTGGGGGAACCCATGTTTTGCACTGCGGCCAGCCACAGAGCCCTCATTAGCCCAGACACATCCTCTGAGCTCCTACCAGCACCTTCATCAGGAGCCCCAGCCAGCTTGGAGACTTCCTCAGGGCTTGTGACACTTCCCTGGGGGGAATAGAAACACATTTTGCTCAAAGATGAGTTGTTAATTCAACTCACAGGCTAACAGTCAAAAAAGTGTTATCCCCAAAGAAGTAGCAATAACATAAGCCAATCCAAGGGGGAAAAAAAGGACTCCTGGGGAGAGGGAGGAATACAGAACCTTAACAGCTCCCGCCCATGGATTCTAGAGACCGAATTCCTCGTCCTTTCATCCCAGAAGAGGTGCACTGCTGGCCTATGAATACACCTGTGGGTGCAGAGAATAGGAGGGAAACGCTCTGTGCATGGTGCAGAAGGCTTTTTTTTTTTTTTTTTTTCTTTTTCTTGTTGAGATGGAGTCTTGCTTTGTCACCCAGGCTAGAGTGCAGCGATCTCAGCTCACTGCAACCTCCACCTCCTGGGTTCAAGCGATTCTCCTGCCTCAGCCTCCTGAGTAACTGGGATTATAGGCACCCACCACCACACCTGGCTAATTTTTGTATTTTTAGTAGAGACAGGATTTCACCATCTTGGCCAGGCTGGTCTTGAACTCCTGACCTCGTGATCCACCCACCTCGGCCTCCCAAAGTGCTGGGATTACAGGTGTGGGCCACCACGCCCGGCCAGGAGGACTTTTTAACTTGGCTTCTAAGCAGGTGTCCATCCCTGTGCTCTGCTCACTTTTTGTTTTTTGAAACAGAGTTTTCCTCTTGTCACCCAGGCTGGAGTATGATGGCGTGATCTTGGCTCACTGCAACCTCTGCCTTCTGGGTCCAAGAGATTCTCCTGCCTCAGCCTCCTGAGTAGCTGGGATTACAGACATGCATCACCATACCCAGGTAATTTTGTATTTTTAGTAGAGACGGGGTTTCACCATGTTGGCCAGGCTGGTCTCAAACTCCTGACCTCAGATAATCCACCAGCCTGGGCCTCCCACAGTGCTGGGATTACAGGCATGAACCACCGTACCTGGCCTCCACTTACCTTTTAAACCAGGGCTCTCGGCCGGGCGCAGTGGCTCACGTATGTAATCCCAGCCACTTTGGGAGGCCAAAGCAGGCGGATCACAAGGTCAGGAGATTGAGACCATCGTGGTTAACACGATGAAACCCCGTCTCTACTAAAAATACAAAAAATTAGCCAGGTATGGTGGCTGGCGCCTGTAGTCCCAGCTACTCAGGAGGCTGAGACAGGAGAATCACTTGAACCCGGGAAGCGGGGGTTGCAGTGAACTGAGATTGCGCCACTGCACTCCAGACTGGGTGACAGAGCAAGACCAGTTTCAATAACAACAAAAAAAAAAAAAAAAGAAAGAAAGAAAAAGAAAACACCAGGGCTCTCAAACACTGTTACTGAACACAAGAATAGGGATGGGGGAAATGCTTCTCAGCCCCTCAGGACCCATTACCTGAGGGATGACCTGAAACCTAGTGCGGGGCCCTCTGGCATTTGAGGGCTTTCTTTGCCCTGGAGATACTGGCTGGCGGGGAAAGCCCTTGGGCTGGAACTGGAGAGTTGAGGTACCTGCTCTGTGTGGCCTTGGGACGCTCCCCATCTCCACTGCACAAGCTTCAGGGAAGACCTTACGGTCACATTCACACAGAAAGCGGCTGGAACCATTAAGCACTCTGGATCTAGTTCTGAGTCATCTGTTTTTTACTGTATATTCCAGATTTCTGGGACCAAAGAGGTTGAAACTCATTCCCTGCCATGCCCAGTGGCTTCTCTGGGCAAGTGTTCTCTTAATAGCTGCCCATACTCTACGGAAAAATCCAGCGGCTGCTGGTTAGAATGTGCTTGTTAATGGCAGCAGGCAGCCAGCTGGCTGGTGCCCGCCCGGGTGGGGTGGCGGAGGAAGCAGCTGTTTTGGTCTTTGAACCACAGCTTGGGACTTACGGAACATAAGTAGCTCTATGGTCTTTTTCTGGCTTATAGAAAACAGTTCGCCTGGCTGGTGGGGAGAGAAAGGGTGCAGTGTGTGGGGACCTGGGCTGGTGGGAAAAGCAGTCGGATTATTGTCTGGGTGCCACAAAGGATGAGGAATTCGGTCCCCAGGATCCACGGGAGGAGCTGGCTGAGACCCTGGGGCCTCGCCTTCTTCCCAAGAGTCCATTTTCCCCTTGGATTAGCTTATTTTATTGTTCCTACCGTCCCATGACTTCTGAGGTAAGGCAGGGCCACACTGCGATTTTGAACTCTTTTCTCCATCTTGTTCCCTCTTGACAGAGGCTCATAAGAGGCCAATTTTTCAAACTTGCCTGGGTCATCTGCACTAAAAGTGTGAGCACTGTTTGGTTATTTGAAACTAACCAAAAGGTCAATATACTTTGAAAAAATGTGTTGTTCACTCATTCACTCATTCAACACTGACAACTTACATATCAGGTGCCAGGCCCTGAATTTTACGCAGATGAAAGTCCTTAACAAGATCCTGATCATGTTATTTTCCAGATAATTTTTATTTTATTTTTTTGAGATGGAGTTTCACTCTTGTTGCCCAGGCTGGAGTGCACTGGCGCCATCTCAGCTCACTGCAACCTCCCCTCCCCGGTTCAAGCGATTCTCCTGCTTCAGCCTCCGGATTAGCTGGGATTACAGGTGCCACCACCACGCCCGGCTTTTTGTTGTTGTTGTTGTTGTTATTTTCAGTAGAGACGGGGTTTTACCATGTTGGCCAGGCTGGTCTCAATCTCCTGACCTCAGGTGATCCACCCACCTCGGCCTCACAAAGTGCTGGATTACAGGCATGGGCCACTGTACCCAGCCGAATTTCCTTATTTTTTAAAGTTAGACAACACCTCCTTCTATGCCACGGAATGAGTGTTCCCTGTTTTCACAGAATTTCTCATCTCAGAGATTTTTCATTTTTTTCTCTCACACTGAAAGTTAAGCTGGAGAATTCCTGAAGGGGATGGATGGTGGCTTATTATGCTTGCAGCCTGCAAGCAGTGATGACCTTTTCTCCCTCCTCTTCCAAGCGAGTGTTCTGGCCGTAAAGGTCTAGAGCCATTCACAAAACCCAATACATGAGGTATAGGGGGGGAGATACACACACACACACACACATACACACAGCCTCGTAGGAGGGAGCAAGACAGGGTGTGCCAAGTACACCCTTTCCTTTCACCTAGTGACAGTGTTGTCTCGCTTCATTTAAACATTTGTGTAACTAGGTGCGGTGGCTCATGCCTATAATCCCTATACATTGGGAGGCTAAGGCAGACCGATCACTTGAACCCAAGAGTTGCCTGGGCAACATGGCAAAACCCCGTCTATACCAAAAATACAAAAAAATTAGGTGTGGTGGCGCACGTCTGTGGTCCCAGATACTTGGGAAGCTGAGGCAGGAGGATCACTTGAGCTCAAGGAGGTGGAGGTTGCAGTGAGCTGAGATGACACCACTGAAGTCCAGCCTGGGCCACAGAGCAAGACTCTGTCTCAAACAACAACAACAAACACACAAAAAAAAAAAGCACAACAAAAAATAATAATTCTTGAAAGATAAAATTAAGGCCGGGTGCCATGGCTTATGCTGGTAATCCCAACAGGCAGCCCAGGAGGCCGAGGCAGGCAGATCACGAGGTCAGGAGTTTGAGACCAGCCTGACCAACATGGTGAAACCCCGTCTCTACTAAAAATACAAAAATTAGCCGGGCGTGGTGGCACATGCCTGTAATCCCAGCTACTCAGGAGGCTGAGGCAGGAGAATCGCTTGAACCCGGGAGGTGGAGGTTGTAGTGAGCCAAGATCGTACCACTGCACTCCAGCCTGGGTGACAGACCAAACAAAAAACAGCAGCAACAACAACAAATTAGGCCAGGCAAGGTGGCTCACGTCTGTAATCCCAGCACTTTGGGAGGCCAAGCTGGGTGGATCACAAAGTCAGGAGTTCAAGACCAGCCTGGCCAAGATGGTGAAACCCCATCTCTACTAAAAATACAAAAATTAGCCGGTGCATGGTGGCAGGCGCCTGTGACCCCAGCTACTCGGGAAGCTGAGGCAGAGAATTTCTTGAACCTGGGAGGTGGAGGTTGCAGTGAGCCGAGATCATGCCATCGCACTGCAGCCTAGGCGACAGAGCGAGACTCTGTCTAAAAGAAAAGAAAAAGAAAAAAAAAAATCTGTGGTTAACAGACTGTCAACTGCAGAGTGTGTTCTAATACTGTTTATTAAACATGACAAAGTCCTATAGAAAAATTAGAATTTTGCTGTACTATGGGATTATGCATGGGAAGTAGTTTATGGGATCTGGAATATATGACATATATCATATGTAAAGAGATGTCAATTAAACTTGCTCAAATGACAGCTCATCTAAGTTCAGATGAGGAGACTTGTTTGTCAGTCTTTTGGTTGATACTCAGTAGTACTTTCTTTCTTTATTTTCTTTCTTTTTTTTTTTTTTTTTTTGAGACAGAGTTTCACTCTTGTAGCCCAGGTGGGAGTGCAATGGTGTGATCTGGGCTCACTGCAACCTCCACTTCCCGGGTTCAAGGGATTCTCCTGCCTCAGCCTCCTGAGTAGCTGAGATTACAGGCTCGTGCCACCATGCCCGGCTAATTTTGTATTTTTAGTAGAGACAGGGGTTTTACCATGTTGGTCAGGCTGGTCTCAAATTACTGACCGCAGGTGATCCACCCACCTCGGCCTCCCAAAGTGCCGGGATTAGATGTCAGCCACCGTGCCCGGCTCACTGCAACCTCCGACTCCCTGGTTCAAGCGATTCTCCTGCCTCAGCCTCCCAAGTAGCTGGGATTATAGGCACATGTCACCACGCCCAGCTAATTTTTGTATTTTTTGTAGAGACGGGGTTTCGCCACGTTGGCCAGGATAATAGTCTCCTGACCTTGCGATCCATCTGCCTTGGCCTCCCAAAGTACTGGGATGACAGGCGTGAGCCACCGCGCCCAGTGTGCCCCTGTTTTACCAACTGCTGCAGCTGCTGCTGGGTTTCTCATCCCCTCAGCAGAACCACCAGTCCCTCCCTCAGCACTTGGAAGGAGAAACCTGGCCTCTTGCTGGTGGGCTACTGC
The DNA here is from genome assembly GCF_002776525.5 of Piliocolobus tephrosceles. Classification (NCBI taxonomy): domain Eukaryota; kingdom Metazoa; phylum Chordata; class Mammalia; order Primates; family Cercopithecidae; genus Piliocolobus; species Piliocolobus tephrosceles. The sequence continues at coordinate 13,713 of NW_022318193.1, forward strand.
CCTGCAGCGCCTCCATGGTTCCCTGACTGATAACATAGGGGTGTTGTAAACTTACATTTCTGTGGTTTTCTGCCCATGTTGTTTCTCCTCAGACTTTTCTCCCATCTGCTTCTGTGTCATCTTTTGTTAACGATGACTGGGAGTGGCCCCAGCCTGCCCTGGCAGGCACCTGCCTCCCTGGCTAAGCCCCAGCCCAGCAAATTGCTCATGCTGTGCCCTCCAGGCTCTGAGAAACCTTTCAGAGATTGGGGTGGGGAAGGAAATAGGGGAAAACCTTCTCTCCTCTGCAAGCTTATTTCTTTGGCCTGGCCTGTCTTTAACCTGCACGGTTTATGTATAGACAAGTCTCCCGACACGGGCCCAGCAGGCAGGTGACAGCCGCCCTTGCAGGAGTCATCCTTAACCAAGCAGTTTCAGAAATGTTTCTTGAGAAACTGTTTCCGGAAGCCCCGCAGCCTATGTTGTGTCCATTGAGAAGCCTTGTGGGTTTCAGAAGACAGACTCCGGGGGTCTACATCGAGACCCGGCTGAGGACTGAACCCCGGGCTTTCCAAGTGGCTGCTTTTTCCGGCCTGGCCTGCAGCAGGGTCTGAGTCACCCGCTGTGGTGAAGGCAGCAAGGAACCCCCTGCCGTGCTGTGCCCCTCCCTGCATTCCCCAGTGGCCGTCTGTTCAAGGAGGGTGAGAGGAATGGGGAATACCAACTACTCCAAGGAAAATGCAGTTCATCATATGCATCTTTGCACATCTTTTTTTTTTTTTTTTTTTTTTGAGGCGGAGTTTCGCTCTTGTTGGCCAGGCTGGAGTGCAAGGGCAGGATCTCAGCTCACTGCAACCTCTGCCTCCGGGGTTCAAGGGATTCTCCTGCCTCAGCCTCCCGAGTAGCTGGAATTACAGGTGCCTGCCAGCACGCCCAGCTAATTTTTGTATTTTTAGTAGAGATGGAGTTTCATGATATTGGTCAGGCAAGTCTCGAACTCCTGATCTCAGGTGATCCGCCCCCGTTGGCATCCCGAAGTGCTGGGATTACAGGCGTGAGCCACTGCGCCCGGCCTGCACAACCTGTAATCCGACTTTCAGGAGGTCTTTAGTTTTTGTTCTTAAAAATCATTTCCAAAAGCATTGTTTTTTTTTTTTTTTTTTTTTTTTTT
>NW_022318193.1:14962-18904 GCF_002776525.5 Piliocolobus tephrosceles
GCAGTGGCCGGATATCAGCTCACTGCAAACTCCGCCTCCCGGGTTCACGCCATTCTCCTGCCTCAGCCTCCCGAGTAGCTGGGACTACAGGCGCCCGCCACCTCGCCCGGCTAGTTTTTTGTATTTTTTTATTAGAGACGGAGTTTCACCGTGTTGGCCAGGATGGTCTCGATCTCCTGACCTCGTGATCCGCCCGTCTCGGCCTCCCAAAGTGCTGGGATTACAGGCTTGAGCCACCGCGCCCGGCCATCCAAAAGCATTTGTTGAAATAAAAGTATGTCATTCTTGTGTTCTTCTTCCACTTCTTTTTATTCTTTTCCTTTTTTTTTTTTTGAGATGAAGTCTCCCTCTTTTGCCCATGCGGGAGTGTAGTGGGACAACATCGGTGCTCACTGCAGTCTCCACCTCCCAGGTTCAAGCTGTTCTCTTGCCTCAGCCTCCCGAGTAGCTGGGATTACAGGCACGTGCCATCATGCCCAGCCCCTTCTTCCACTCTTAGTCATGACTTATAAACTGAATTTTGGTAATACTTGAGGAAAGTGTTTTTTAGCTGATTGTAAGATTGGCCAGAGTCTTTCATGCAGAGGAGCCCACCACTGTTCTATTGTCAAAATGGCTTTGTCGCTACTCTAGTGACCTGTCACAAAAAGCAGACATGACCAGGCGCGGTGGCTCACTCCTGTAATCCCAGTACTTTGGGAGGCTGAGGCGGGTGGATCACTTGAGGTCAGGAGCTCAAAACCAGCCTGACTAACATGGCAAAACCCTGTCTCTACTAAAAATACAAAAATTAGCCGGGTGTGGTGGCACATGCCGGTAGTCCTAGCTACTTGGGAGGCTGAGGCAGGAGAACGGTTTGAACCCGGGAGGCGGAGGCTGCGGTAAGCCGGGCACGGTGGCTCATGCCTGTAATCCCAGCACTTTGGGAGGCTGAGGCGGGTGGATCACAAGGTCAAGAGATTGAGACCATCCAGGCCAACATAGTGGAACCCCGTCTCTACTAAAAATACAAAAATTAGCTGGGTGTGGTGGCAGGCGCCCGTAGTCTCAGCTTCTCAGGAGGCTGAGGCAGGAGAATCTCTTGAACCTGGGAGGCAGGGGTTGCAGTGAGCCGGGATCTTGCCACTGCACTCCAGCCTGGCGACAGAGCCAGACTCCGTCTCAAAAAAAAAAAAAAGCAAACAAAACCTAGATGTTTTAAATTTTTAAAAATAAATCCTGTAGATGTTTTAAAGTTTTAAAAATACACTATGCCTATAATTCCAGCACTCTGAAGCGGGAGGATCTCTCGAGGCCAGCATGGGCAAATAGTGAGACCCTGTCTCTACAAAAAATAAACAAGCCAGGTGTGGTGGTGCACACCTGTAGTCCACAGCCACTGTGGAGACTGAGGTGGGAGGACCACTTGAATGTAGGAATTCGAGGTTACAGTGAGCTGCGATGGTGTCACTGCATTCCAGCCTGAGTGACAAAGCAAGACCTTGTCTCTGCAAGGAAAAAAATCATCCTGTAAAAGTACTTTTTGTTGTATTCAGATTGAGGAGAACCTTTGCTAGAGGTTTGAAAGCAAATCTATGCATTAGCAGAACCAGAAAGTCCCTCCTGTGGAGATGGGACCTTTTCGGGATTGTCATTTTTGGACTTCAGTGCACAAACTTCTCATGATTGAGTTTCGGCTTTTGAGAGCCGTGACTGAGTGGTAGGTAGGGCATGAAAGAGGAAAACAAATCTCCTGACCTTAGTAAAATGTGTCACAGTATTTTAGGCCCCTTAGCCAAGGCAGGAGATAACACAAGAAGGAAATGGCAAAAATGTCCTGAAGCAATTTGCATGAAAGTGAGAAAGTGGATAGACAAATGCTGCTCTGCATTAACCGGATTGGCGGTGCCCCCCCACCCTCCCTGAATGCAGTACTTCCTTCAACACTGTGCATTTTCTACTGAGATGCTCTCCTGAAAGCAAGTTTCAGCAAGAGGCTGGAAAGGCCTCTCAGAGGAGGCTGAGCTGGCAGTGATCAGGGAGCCCCTGGGCATTTGGCAGCCGTCCACAGTAGGACCGGCAGATGGAGCCTTCATCTGGCAAGAAACTGGGGAAGCTGGCGGTGTCTTCAGGTGCAAGCTTCAGTGAGAAGAGCCAGTGCTCTGAGAAGACGCACAGAACTACAGAAGCAGCTCCCCTAGGAGAAGGTATGGAGGTTGTGCGCGGTGGCTCACGCCTGTAATCCCAGCACTTTGAGAGGCTGAGAGGGGTGGATCACTTGAGGTCAGGAGTTTGAGACCAGCCTGGCCAACATGGTGCAAACCCGTCTCTACTAAAAATAGCAAATATTATCCGGGCGCTGTGGAGGTTGCAGTGAGCCAAGATTGCGCCATTGCACTCCTGCCTGTGCGATAGAGCAAGACTCTGTCAAAAAAAAAAAAAAAAAAAAAAAAAAAAAAAGAAGAAAAAAGGAATGGAGAAAACATAGCCATAGCTCTGGGAGTAGGAACAGAAGAAAGCAAGCTGACTGTCAGTCGGGTTCTTCTTCTGGAGAAGGCTCTGCGTTGAAGCTGTCTTCTCTCTGAGGCTCAAGAAGCTGAGCATGGAATTAAACAACTCTGTCAAGCAAAAATACAATTCTAAGTCCTACCCCACAACCATCTGAATGGACTCTCTCCTTGGCCAGGGCGCTCTTAAAATGTAACCTCAGAGACTGGTTCCGGCCACGAAAGGGAAGTGCCTCATTATACCCGCTGATATTAACATCAACACAGACCTTACTGATAAGAATCATTTACCATCTATTCTCTGAAGCCTGCGACATTTGGTCTCCATAATCCCTTATCTTAACACAGACATTTTCTTTCTACTGATTCCAGGTTTTCAGATAAACTCAACCAATTGTCAACCAGAAAAATTTTAAATCTGCCTATAAGCTGGAAGCGCCCCCCACCTTTGAGTTGTCCCGCCTTTCTGGACCGAACCAATGTATTTTTTAAACATACTTGAGTGAAGTCTCATGTCTCCCTAAAATGTATAAAACCAAGCTGCACCCTGACCACCTTGGATACGTGTTCTTGGGCCTCCTGAGGGCTGTATCAGGGACCATCGTCACTCATATTTGCATATTTGGCTCGGAATAAATCTCTTCAAATATTTTTGAAAACAGTTTGTCTCTTCATAGCCAACTCTGTGGGCTTGCAGATACTGCCCCGGTCAGCGGTGTATTCAGTCGCTGTGCCATCCCCCACGTGGCCACAAGAGCAAAAGCACCCTCTTAAGCCCAAGTGATCCAGTGGTTACTCCACTGTAACCAAGGTATCCTTGGACACCTTCACCAAACGGCACTTGCAAGTGGCTCCTCTAGGCTGGGAGGAACGGAGAAGGCACAATACCAGCTCAGCTCACCACTCCAGGAGACCCCCAGAGTAAGGGCGTGAGCACAGGCTCACCACTTCCCCCACTCCACCACCCTTACTTGGTCTGTGAAACTCCAGGGCGAGTCTTTATGGGAAGATGCATTCCTTCCAACATGTCATCGAGTGCTTACTTAGCCATCTCCTTTTCAAGACCTGGGTCTTTCTGCTGGTCCCTGAATTGCTCCATGCCCTTCTGTGCCTTCTGACTGTCCACATGCTCAACGTGTTGGAACATAGGAGATAGGCTATCTAGAGTTCTGGTCTCTCCCTGAGACAGGTAGAGACTGTGTGATCCGGTGCTGAGGGAGTGCTACGTTCCAGAGGCCAGGCGACTTTCCACCTGAGGCCTGGGGACATGGCATTCTGTATTGACTGCTGTTGCTGTTCTCTCTGATGCTGGTTTGGTGTAAGAGACGATAAGAAAGCATCTTCCCCACGAATTGTAGGGAAGCATTTCTGGGCCTAGTCTCCCAAAAGTGCTACGATTACAGGGGTGAGCCATGGCACCTGGCCACCTTTTTTTTTTTTTTTTTTTTTTTTTTTG
>NW_022318194.1:0-3942 GCF_002776525.5 Piliocolobus tephrosceles
CAAAAAAAAAAAAAAAAAAAAAAAAAAAGGTGGCCAGGTGCCATGGCTCACCCCTGTAATCGTAGCACTTTTGGGAGACTAGGCCCAGAAATGCTTCCCTACAATTCGTGGGGAAGATGCTTTCTTATCGTCTCTTACACCAAACCAGCATCAGAGAGAACAGCAACAGCAGTCAATACAGAATGCCATGTCCCCAGGCCTCAGGTGGAAAGTCGCCTGGCCTCTGGAACGTAGCACTCCCTCAGCACCGGATCACACAGTCTCTACCTGTCTCAGGGAGAGACCAGAACTCTAGATAGCCTATCTCCTATGTTCCAACACGTTGAGCATGTGGACAGTCAGAAGGCACAGAAGGGCATGGAGCAATTCAGGGACCAGCAGAAAGACCCAGGTCTTGAAAAGGAGATGGCTAAGTAAGCACTCGATGACATGTTGGAAGGAATGCATCTTCCCATAAAGACTCGCCCTGGAGTTTCACAGACCAAGTAAGGGTGGTGGAGTGGGGGAAGTGGTGAGCCTGTGCTCACGCCCTTACTCTGGGGGTCTCCTGGAGTGGTGAGCTGAGCTGGTATTGTGCCTTCTCCGTTCCTCCCAGCCTAGAGGAGCCACTTGCAAGTGCCGTTTGGTGAAGGTGTCCAAGGATACCTTGGTTACAGTGGAGTAACCACTGGATCACTTGGGCTTAAGAGGGTGCTTTTGCTCTTGTGGCCACGTGGGGGATGGCACAGCGACTGAATACACCGCTGACCGGGGCAGTATCTGCAAGCCCACAGAGTTGGCTATGAAGAGACAAACTGTTTTCAAAAATATTTGAAGAGATTTATTCCGAGCCAAATATGCAAATATGAGTGACGATGGTCCCTGATACAGCCCTCAGGAGGCCCAAGAACACGTATCCAAGGTGGTCAGGGTGCAGCTTGGTTTTATACATTTTAGGGAGACATGAGACTTCACTCAAGTATGTTTAAAAAATACATTGGTTCGGTCCAGAAAGGCGGGACAACTCAAAGGTGGGGGGCGCTTCCAGCTTATAGGCAGATTTAAAATTTTTCTGGTTGACAATTGGTTGAGTTTATCTGAAAACCTGGAATCAGTAGAAAGAAAATGTCTGTGTTAAGATAAGGGATTATGGAGACCAAATGTCGCAGGCTTCAGAGAATAGATGGTAAATGATTCTTATCAGTAAGGTCTGTGTTGATGTTAATATCAGCGGGTATAATGAGGCACTTCCCTTTCGTGGCCGGAACCAGTCTCTGAGGTTACATTTTAAGAGCGCCCTGGCCAAGGAGAGAGTCCATTCAGATGGTTGTGGGGTAGGACTTAGAATTGTATTTTTGCTTGACAGAGTTGTTTAATTCCATGCTCAGCTTCTTGAGCCTCAGAGAGAAGACAGCTTCAACGCAGAGCCTTCTCCAGAAGAAGAACCCGACTGACAGTCAGCTTGCTTTCTTCTGTTCCTACTCCCAGAGCTATGGCTATGTTTTCTCCATTCCTTTTTTCTTCTTTTTTTTTTTTTTTTTTTTTTTTTTTTTTTGACAGAGTCTTGCTCTATCGCACAGGCAGGAGTGCAATGGCGCAATCTTGGCTCACTGCAACCTCCACAGCGCCCGGATAATATTTGCTATTTTTAGTAGAGACGGGTTTGCACCATGTTGGCCAGGCTGGTCTCAAACTCCTGACCTCAAGTGATCCACCCCTCTCAGCCTCTCAAAGTGCTGGGATTACAGGCGTGAGCCACCGCGCACAACCTCCATACCTTCTCCTAGGGGAGCTGCTTCTGTAGTTCTGTGCGTCTTCTCAGAGCACTGGCTCTTCTCACTGAAGCTTGCACCTGAAGACACCGCCAGCTTCCCCAGTTTCTTGCCAGATGAAGGCTCCATCTGCCGGTCCTACTGTGGACGGCTGCCAAATGCCCAGGGGCTCCCTGATCACTGCCAGCTCAGCCTCCTCTGAGAGGCCTTTCCAGCCTCTTGCTGAAACTTGCTTTCAGGAGAGCATCTCAGTAGAAAATGCACAGTGTTGAAGGAAGTACTGCATTCAGGGAGGGTGGGGGGGCACCGCCAATCCGGTTAATGCAGAGCAGCATTTGTCTATCCACTTTCTCACTTTCATGCAAATTGCTTCAGGACATTTTTGCCATTTCCTTCTTGTGTTATCTCCTGCCTTGGCTAAGGGGCCTAAAATACTGTGACACATTTTACTAAGGTCAGGAGATTTGTTTTCCTCTTTCATGCCCTACCTACCACTCAGTCACGGCTCTCAAAAGCCGAAACTCAATCATGAGAAGTTTGTGCACTGAAGTCCAAAAATGACAATCCCGAAAAGGTCCCATCTCCACAGGAGGGACTTTCTGGTTCTGCTAATGCATAGATTTGCTTTCAAACCTCTAGCAAAGGTTCTCCTCAATCTGAATACAACAAAAAGTACTTTTACAGGATGATTTTTTTCCTTGCAGAGACAAGGTCTTGCTTTGTCACTCAGGCTGGAATGCAGTGACACCATCGCAGCTCACTGTAACCTCGAATTCCTACATTCAAGTGGTCCTCCCACCTCAGTCTCCACAGTGGCTGTGGACTACAGGTGTGCACCACCACACCTGGCTTGTTTATTTTTTGTAGAGACAGGGTCTCACTATTTGCCCATGCTGGCCTCGAGAGATCCTCCCGCTTCAGAGTGCTGGAATTATAGGCATAGTGTATTTTTAAAACTTTAAAACATCTACAGGATTTATTTTTAAAAATTTAAAACATCTAGGTTTTGTTTGCTTTTTTTTTTTTTTGAGACGGAGTCTGGCTCTGTCGCCAGGCTGGAGTGCAGTGGCAAGATCCCGGCTCACTGCAACCCCTGCCTCCCAGGTTCAAGAGATTCTCCTGCCTCAGCCTCCTGAGAAGCTGAGACTACGGGCGCCTGCCACCACACCCAGCTAATTTTTGTATTTTTAGTAGAGACGGGGTTCCACTATGTTGGCCTGGATGGTCTCAATCTCTTGACCTTGTGATCCACCCGCCTCAGCCTCCCAAAGTGCTGGGATTACAGGCATGAGCCACCGTGCCCGGCTTACCGCAGCCTCCGCCTCCCGGGTTCAAACCGTTCTCCTGCCTCAGCCTCCCAAGTAGCTAGGACTACCGGCATGTGCCACCACACCCGGCTAATTTTTGTATTTTTAGTAGAGACAGGGTTTTGCCATGTTAGTCAGGCTGGTTTTGAGCTCCTGACCTCAAGTGATCCACCCGCCTCAGCCTCCCAAAGTACTGGGATTACAGGAGTGAGCCACCGCGCCTGGTCATGTCTGCTTTTTGTGACAGGTCACTAGAGTAGCGACAAAGCCATTTTGACAATAGAACAGTGGTGGGCTCCTCTGCATGAAAGACTCTGGCCAATCTTACAATCAGCTAAAAAACACTTTCCTCAAGTATTACCAAAATTCAGTTTATAAGTCATGACTAAGAGTGGAAGAAGGGGCTGGGCATGATGGCACGTGCCTGTAATCCCAGCTACTCGGGAGGCTGAGGCAAGAGAACAGCTTGAACCTGGGAGGTGGAGACTGCAGTGAGCACCGATGTTGTCCCACTACACTCCCGCATGGGCAAAAGAGGGAGACTTCATCTCAAAAAAAAAAAAAGGAAAAGAATAAAAAGAAGTGGAAGAAGAACACAAGAATGACATACTTTTATTTCAACAAATGCTTTTGGATGGCCGGGCGCGGTGGCTCAAGCCTGTAATCCCAGCACTTTGGGAGGCCGAGACGGGCGGATCACGAGGTCAGGAGATCGAGACCATCCTGGCCAACACGGTGAAACTCCGTCTCTAATAAAAAAATACAAAAAACTAGCCGGGCGAGGTGGCGGGCGCCTGTAGTCCCAGCTACTCGGGAGGCTGAGGCAGGAGAATGGCGTGAACCCGGGAGGCGGAGTTTGCAGTGAGCTGATATCCGGCCACTGC
>NW_022318194.1:4042-18904 GCF_002776525.5 Piliocolobus tephrosceles
AAAAAAAAAAAAAAAAAAAAAAAAAACAATGCTTTTGGAAATGATTTTTAAGAACAAAAACTAAAGACCTCCTGAAAGTCGGATTACAGGTTGTGCAGGCCGGGCGCAGTGGCTCACGCCTGTAATCCCAGCACTTCGGGATGCCAACGGGGGCGGATCACCTGAGATCAGGAGTTCGAGACTTGCCTGACCAATATCATGAAACTCCATCTCTACTAAAAATACAAAAATTAGCTGGGCGTGCTGGCAGGCACCTGTAATTCCAGCTACTCGGGAGGCTGAGGCAGGAGAATCCCTTGAACCCCGGAGGCAGAGGTTGCAGTGAGCTGAGATCCTGCCCTTGCACTCCAGCCTGGCCAACAAGAGCGAAACTCCGCCTCAAAAAAAAAAAAAAAAAAAAAAGATGTGCAAAGATGCATATGATGAACTGCATTTTCCTTGGAGTAGTTGGTATTCCCCATTCCTCTCACCCTCCTTGAACAGACGGCCACTGGGGAATGCAGGGAGGGGCACAGCACGGCAGGGGGTTCCTTGCTGCCTTCACCACAGCGGGTGACTCAGACCCTGCTGCAGGCCAGGCCGGAAAAAGCAGCCACTTGGAAAGCCCGGGGTTCAGTCCTCAGCCGGGTCTCGATGTAGACCCCCGGAGTCTGTCTTCTGAAACCCACAAGGCTTCTCAATGGACACAACATAGGCTGCGGGGCTTCCGGAAACAGTTTCTCAAGAAACATTTCTGAAACTGCTTGGTTAAGGATGACTCCTGCAAGGGCGGCTGTCACCTGCCTGCTGGGCCCGTGTCGGGAGACTTGTCTATACATAAACCGTGCAGGTTAAAGACAGGCCAGGCCAAAGAAATAAGCTTGCAGAGGAGAGAAGGTTTTCCCCTATTTCCTTCCCCACCCCAATCTCTGAAAGGTTTCTCAGAGCCTGGAGGGCACAGCATGAGCAATTTGCTGGGCTGGGGCTTAGCCAGGGAGGCAGGTGCCTGCCAGGGCAGGCTGGGGCCACTCCCAGTCATCGTTAACAAAAGATGACACAGAAGCAGATGGGAGAAAAGTCTGAGGAGAAACAACATGGGCAGAAAACCACAGAAATGTAAGTTTACAACACCCCTATGTTATCAGTCAGGGAACCATGGAGGCGCTGCAGGGCAGTAGCCCACCAGCAAGAGGCCAGGTTTCTCCTTCCAAGTGCTGAGGGAGGGACTGGTGGTTCTGCTGAGGGGATGAGAAACCCAGCAGCAGCTGCAGCAGTTGGTAAAACAGGGGCACACTGGGCGCGGTGGCTCACGCCTGTCATCCCAGTACTTTGGGAGGCCAAGGCAGATGGATCGCAAGGTCAGGAGACTATTATCCTGGCCAACGTGGCGAAACCCCGTCTCTACAAAAAATACAAAAATTAGCTGGGCGTGGTGACATGTGCCTATAATCCCAGCTACTTGGGAGGCTGAGGCAGGAGAATCGCTTGAACCAGGGAGTCGGAGGTTGCAGTGAGCCGGGCACGGTGGCTGACATCTAATCCCGGCACTTTGGGAGGCCGAGGTGGGTGGATCACCTGCGGTCAGTAATTTGAGACCAGCCTGACCAACATGGTAAAACCCCTGTCTCTACTAAAAATACAAAATTAGCCGGGCATGGTGGCACGAGCCTGTAATCTCAGCTACTCAGGAGGCTGAGGCAGGAGAATCCCTTGAACCCGGGAAGTGGAGGTTGCAGTGAGCCCAGATCACACCATTGCACTCCCACCTGGGCTACAAGAGTGAAACTCTGTCTCAAAAAAAAAAAAAAAAAAAGAAAGAAAATAAAGAAAGAAAGTACTACTGAGTATCAACCAAAAGACTGACAAACAAGTCTCCTCATCTGAACTTAGATGAGCTGTCATTTGAGCAAGTTTAATTGACATCTCTTTACATATGATATATGTCATATATTCCAGATCCCATAAACTACTTCCCATGCATAATCCCATAGTACAGCAAAATTCTAATTTTTCTATAGGACTTTGTCATGTTTAATAAACAGTATTAGAACACACTCTGCAGTTGACAGTCTGTTAACCACAGATTTTTTTTTTTCTTTTTCTTTTCTTTTAGACAGAGTCTCGCTCTGTCGCCTAGGCTGCAGTGCGATGGCATGATCTCGGCTCACTGCAACCTCCACCTCCCAGGTTCAAGAAATTCTCTGCCTCAGCTTCCCGAGTAGCTGGGGTCACAGGCGCCTGCCACCATGCACCGGCTAATTTTTGTATTTTTAGTAGAGATGGGGTTTCACCATCTTGGCCAGGCTGGTCTTGAACTCCTGACTTTGTGATCCACCCAGCTTGGCCTCCCAAAGTGCTGGGATTACAGACGTGAGCCACCTTGCCTGGCCTAATTTGTTGTTGTTGCTGCTGTTTTTTGTTTGGTCTGTCACCCAGGCTGGAGTGCAGTGGTACGATCTTGGCTCACTACAACCTCCACCTCCCGGGTTCAAGCGATTCTCCTGCCTCAGCCTCCTGAGTAGCTGGGATTACAGGCATGTGCCACCACGCCCGGCTAATTTTTGTATTTTTAGTAGAGACGGGGTTTCACCATGTTGGTCAGGCTGGTCTCAAACTCCTGACCTCGTGATCTGCCTGCCTCGGCCTCCTGGGCTGCCTGTTGGGATTACCAGCATAAGCCATGGCACCCGGCCTTAATTTTATCTTTCAAGAATTATTATTTTTTGTTGTGCTTTTTTTTTTTGTGTGTTTGTTGTTGTTGTTTGAGACAGAGTCTTGCTCTGTGGCCCAGGCTGGACTTCAGTGGTGTCATCTCAGCTCACTGCAACCTCCACCTCCTTGAGCTCAAGTGATCCTCCTGCCTCAGCTTCCCAAGTATCTGGGACCACAGACGTGCGCCACCACACCTAATTTTTTTGTATTTTTGGTATAGACGGGGTTTTGCCATGTTGCCCAGGCAACTCTTGGGTTCAAGTGATCGGTCTGCCTTAGCCTCCCAATGTATAGGGATTATAGGCATGAGCCACCGCACCTAGTTACACAAATGTTTAAATGAAGCGAGACAACACTGTCACTAGGTGAAAGGAAAGGGTGTACTTGGCACACCCTGTCTTGCTCCCTCCTACGAGGCTGTGTGTATGTGTGTGTGTGTGTGTGTATCTCCCCCCCTATACCTCATGTATTGGGTTTTGTGAATGGCTCTAGACCTTTACGGCCAGAACACTCGCTTGGAAGAGGAGGGAGAAAAGGTCATCACTGCTTGCAGGCTGCAAGCATAATAAGCCACCATCCATCCCCTTCAGGAATTCTCCAGCTTAACTTTCAGTGTGAGAGAAAAAAATGAAAAATCTCTGAGATGAGAAATTCTGTGAAAACAGGGAACACTCATTCCGTGGCATAGAAGGAGGTGTTGTCTAACTTTAAAAAATAAGGAAATTCGGCTGGGTACAGTGGCCCATGCCTGTAATCCAGCACTTTGTGAGGCCGAGGTGGGTGGATCACCTGAGGTCAGGAGATTGAGACCAGCCTGGCCAACATGGTAAAACCCCGTCTCTACTGAAAATAACAACAACAACAACAACAAAAAGCCGGGCGTGGTGGTGGCACCTGTAATCCCAGCTAATCCGGAGGCTGAAGCAGGAGAATCGCTTGAACCGGGGAGGGGAGGTTGCAGTGAGCTGAGATGGCGCCAGTGCACTCCAGCCTGGGCAACAAGAGTGAAACTCCATCTCAAAAAAATAAAATAAAAATTATCTGGAAAATAACATGATCAGGATCTTGTTAAGGACTTTCATCTGCGTAAAATTCAGGGCCTGGCACCTGATATGTAAGTTGTCAGTGTTGAATGAGTGAATGAGTGAACAACACATTTTTTCAAAGTATATTGACCTTTTGGTTAGTTTCAAATAACCAAACAGTGCTCACACTTTTAGTGCAGATGACCCAGGCAAGTTTGAAAAATTGGCCTCTTATGAGCCTCTGTCAAGAGGGAACAAGATGGAGAAAAGAGTTCAAAATCGCAGTGTGGCCCTGCCTTACCTCAGAAGTCATGGGACGGTAGGAACAATAAAATAAGCTAATCCAAGGGGAAAATGGACTCTTGGGAAGAAGGCGAGGCCCCAGGGTCTCAGCCAGCTCCTCCCGTGGATCCTGGGGACCGAATTCCTCATCCTTTGTGGCACCCAGACAATAATCCGACTGCTTTTCCCACCAGCCCAGGTCCCCACACACTGCACCCTTTCTCTCCCCACCAGCCAGGCGAACTGTTTTCTATAAGCCAGAAAAAGACCATAGAGCTACTTATGTTCCGTAAGTCCCAAGCTGTGGTTCAAAGACCAAAACAGCTGCTTCCTCCGCCACCCCACCCGGGCGGGCACCAGCCAGCTGGCTGCCTGCTGCCATTAACAAGCACATTCTAACCAGCAGCCGCTGGATTTTTCCGTAGAGTATGGGCAGCTATTAAGAGAACACTTGCCCAGAGAAGCCACTGGGCATGGCAGGGAATGAGTTTCAACCTCTTTGGTCCCAGAAATCTGGAATATACAGTAAAAAACAGATGACTCAGAACTAGATCCAGAGTGCTTAATGGTTCCAGCCGCTTTCTGTGTGAATGTGACCGTAAGGTCTTCCCTGAAGCTTGTGCAGTGGAGATGGGGAGCGTCCCAAGGCCACACAGAGCAGGTACCTCAACTCTCCAGTTCCAGCCCAAGGGCTTTCCCCGCCAGCCAGTATCTCCAGGGCAAAGAAAGCCCTCAAATGCCAGAGGGCCCCGCACTAGGTTTCAGGTCATCCCTCAGGTAATGGGTCCTGAGGGGCTGAGAAGCATTTCCCCCATCCCTATTCTTGTGTTCAGTAACAGTGTTTGAGAGCCCTGGTGTTTTCTTTTTCTTTCTTTCTTTTTTTTTTTTTTTTGTTGTTATTGAAACTGGTCTTGCTCTGTCACCCAGTCTGGAGTGCAGTGGCGCAATCTCAGTTCACTGCAACCCCCGCTTCCCGGGTTCAAGTGATTCTCCTGTCTCAGCCTCCTGAGTAGCTGGGACTACAGGCGCCAGCCACCATACCTGGCTAATTTTTTGTATTTTTAGTAGAGACGGGGTTTCATCGTGTTAACCACGATGGTCTCAATCTCCTGACCTTGTGATCCGCCTGCTTTGGCCTCCCAAAGTGGCTGGGATTACATACGTGAGCCACTGCGCCCGGCCGAGAGCCCTGGTTTAAAAGGTAAGTGGAGGCCAGGTACGGTGGTTCATGCCTGTAATCCCAGCACTGTGGGAGGCCCAGGCTGGTGGATTATCTGAGGTCAGGAGTTTGAGACCAGCCTGGCCAACATGGTGAAACCCCGTCTCTACTAAAAATACAAAATTACCTGGGTATGGTGATGCATGTCTGTAATCCCAGCTACTCAGGAGGCTGAGGCAGGAGAATCTCTTGGACCCAGAAGGCAGAGGTTGCAGTGAGCCAAGATCACGCCATCATACTCCAGCCTGGGTGACAAGAGGAAAACTCTGTTTCAAAAAACAAAAAGTGAGCAGAGCACAGGGATGGACACCTGCTTAGAAGCCAAGTTAAAAAGTCCTCCTGGCCGGGCGTGGTGGCCCACACCTGTAATCCCAGCACTTTGGGAGGCCGAGGTGGGTGGATCACGAGGTCAGGAGTTCAAGACCAGCCTGGCCAAGATGGTGAAATCCTGTCTCTACTAAAAATACAAAAATTAGCCAGGTGTGGTGGTGGGTGCCTATAATCCCAGTTACTCAGGAGGCTGAGGCAGGAGAATCGCTTGAACCCAGGAGGTGGAGGTTGCAGTGAGCTGAGATCGCTGCACTCTAGCCTGGGTGACAAAGCAAGACTCCATCTCAACAAGAAAAAGAAAAAAAAAAAAAAAAAAAGCCTTCTGCACCATGCACAGAGCGTTTCCCTCCTATTCTCTGCACCCACAGGTGTATTCATAGGCCAGCAGTGCACCTCTTCTGGGATGAAAGGACGAGGAATTCGGTCTCTAGAATCCATGGGCGGGAGCTGTTAAGGTTCTGTATTCCTCCCTCTCCCCAGGAGTCCTTTTTTTCCCCCTTGGATTGGCTTATGTTATTGCTACTTCTTTGGGGATAACACTTTTTTGACTGTTAGCCTGTGAGTTGAATTAACAACTCATCTTTGAGCAAAATGTGTTTCTATTCCCCCCAGGGAAGTGTCACAAGCCCTGAGGAAGTCTCCAAGCTGGCTGGGGCTCCTGATGAAGGTGCTGGTAGGAGCTCAGAGGATGTGTCTGGGCTAATGAGGGCTCTGTGGCTGGCCGCAGTGCAAAACATGGGTTCCCCCAAATTCATTCATTCATTCATTCATTCATTCATTCGTTCATTTAGAGACAGGGTCTCCCTCTGTTGCCTAGGCTGGAGTGCAGTGGTGCAATCATAGCTCACCACAGCTTTGACCTCCTGGGCTCAAGGGATCCCCCTGCCTCAGCCTCTCGAGTAGCTAGAACTGCAGGTGTGCCCAGCTAATTTGTAAATGCCCAGCTAATTTGTAAAATTTTTTGTAGAGATGTGGGCTCACTATGTTGCCCAGGCTGGTCTCAAACTCTTGGCCTCAAGTGATGCTCCCTCCTCGGCCTCCAAAAGTGTTAGGACTACAGGAATGAGCCACCACACCTGGCCCATATAACTTTTATTTTTTTGAGATGGAGTCTTGCTCTGTCGCCCAGGCTGGAGTGCAGTGGCACGATCTCGGCTCACTGCAACCTCCATCTCCTGGGTTCAAGTGATTCTCCTGCCTCAGCCTCCTGAGTAGCTGGGATTACAGGCGTGTGTCACCATGCCTAGCTCATTTTGTATTTTTAATAGAGACAGGGTTTCACTATTTTGACCAGGCTGGTCTCAAACTTCTGACCTCAGGCAATTCACCTGTCTTGGCCTCCCAAAGTGCTGGGATTATAGGTGTGAGCCACCCCGCTTGGCTGTATCTTTGTTTCTTGCATGGCATTTATATACATCACAATATTCTTTTTTTTTTTTTTCTTTTGAGATGGAGTCTCACTCTGTCACCCAGGCTGGAGTGCAGTGGTGCCATCTCGGCTCACTGCAAGCTCCACCTCACAGGTTCACGCCATTCTCCTGCCTCAGCCTCCAGAGTAGCTGGGACTACAGGCACCCGCCACCATGCCCAGCTAATTTTTTATACTTTTACTAGAGACAGAGTTTCACCATGTTAGCCAGGATGGTCTCGATCTGACCTCATAATCCATCCGCCTCAGCCTCCCAAAGTGCTGGGATTACAGGCGTGAGCCACTGTGCCCGGCCCACATCACAATATTCTTTTACGGTTAATATGGATTTTAAAATTCTGCTTGCCACACAAGGTAGCCTGGTCTATTGGAGTTACCTGTTGTTATGGATCTAAAAGAATCTTCTGCAACCCTTCACTGTCTTTGGGTATTTTCATTTTTATTTATTTTATTTATTTATTTTTGAGATGGAGTCTCACCCTGTCACCTAGGCTAGAGTGTAGTGGTGCAATCTCGGCTCACTGCAATCTCTGCCTCCCAGGTTCAAATGATTCTCCTGCCTCAACCTCCCAAGTAGCTGGGATTACAGGCACCCACCACGCCCAGGTAATTTTTGTATTTTTAGTAGAGATGGGGTTTTACCATGTTGGCCAGACTGGTCTTGAACTCCTGACCTTGTGATCCACCTGCCTCGGCCTCCCAAAGTGCTGGGATTACAGGCGTGAGCCACTGCAGCCGAGCCTTTGGGTGTTTTTAAAGAGTAAAGTGCCCTGAGGACTGTGTGTATAGGCAAGGGTCTTGCCCTCCCGCTGGATGGCTCTGGATGTAAAGTCATGGAACACTGTTCCTGCATGTCTTCTAAGAGGCTTCTCAGTGTGGAGCGTGGAGAGTGCCGGCTGAGGGCCGGCCTGGCCCAGCTGGAGACAGAAGCCTGCCAAACTGACTCCATCCCTTAGGAACCAAGAACACAGCCACCCCCCAGAGTACCAGGCAGAAGCAGCCTGGGCCTCACAGTAGTTGCTAATCTGTAAGTTACATGAGGGCAGGAATTATGTTTTGATCCCCAGTGTATCCCAGGCTCCTCACACAGTGCCTAGCACATAGTGGTGCTCAATACACATTTTTTTTTTCTTAAACGGTGTCTTGCTCTGTCACCCAGGCTGGAGTGCAATGGCGTGATCTCCACTCACTGCAACCTCCGCCTCCTGGGTTCAAGTGATTCTCCTGCCTCAGCCTCCCAAGTAGCTGGGACTACAGGTGCCTACCACCATGCCCAGATAACTTTTTTGTATTCTTGGTAGAGATGGGGTTTCATTATGTTGATCAGGCTGGTCTTGAACTCCTAACCTCAGGCGATCCACCTGCCTTGGACTCCCAAAGTGCTGGATTACAGGCATGAGACACCGCAACCGGCCTCAATACACATTTTAGAGTGAATTTTGGTAGGAATTTTTTTTTTTTTTTTTTTGAGACAGTCTCACTCTGTTGTCCAGGCTGGAGTGCAGTGGTGTGATCTTGGCTCATCGCAACCTCCACCTGTAGGGTTCAAGCGGTTCTCCTTCCTCAGCCTCCTGAGTAGCTGGGACAACAGGTGTGCACCCCCACGCTAGGCTAGGCTTTTTTTTTTTTTTTTGTATTTTCAGTAGAGATGAGGTTTTGCCATGTTGGCCAGGCTGGTCTTGAACTCCTGACCTCAAGTGGTCCACTCACCTTGGCCTTTCAAAGTGTTGGGATTACAGGTGTGAGCCACCACACCCGGCCTGAATATTTCTTTAAAGAGATGGGGTCTCGGGGGGCGGAGCAAGATGGCCGAATAGCAACAGCTCCAGTCTCCATCTCCCAGCGCGAGCGACACAGAAGACCAGTGATTTCTGCATTTTCAACTGAGGTACTGGGGTCATCTCACTCGGGAGTGCCGGACAATCGGTGCTGGTCAGCTGCTACAGCCTGACCAGTGAGAGCTGAAGCAGGGCGAGGCATCACCTCACCTGGGAAGTGCAAGGGGGAAGGGAGTCCCTTTTCCTAGCCAGGGGAACTGAGACACACAATACCTGGAAAATCGGGTAACTCCCACCCCAATAGTGTGCTGTAAGCACACCGGCACACCAGGAGAATATATCCCACCCCTGGCCGGGAGGGTCCCACGCCCACGGAGCCTCCCTCCTTGCTAACACAGCAGTCTGCGGCAATCTAACCACAAGGCAGCAGCGAGGCTGGGGGAGGGGCGCCCGCCATCGCTGAGGCTTAAGTAGGTAAACAAAGCCGCTGGGAAGCTCGAACTGGGTGGAGCTCACAGCAGCTCAAGGAAACCTGCCTGTCTCTGTAGACTCCGCCTCTGGGGACAGGGCACAACTAAAAAATAACAGGGGAAGCAGCAGAGGCCTGTGCAGACGCGAATGACTCTGACAGCTTTGAAGAGAGCAGTGGATCTCCCAACAGGGAGGTTGAGATCTGAGAAGGGGCAGACTGCCTGCTCAAGTGGGTCCCTGACCCCTGAGTAGCCTAACTGGGAGACATCCCCCACTAGGGGCAGTCTGACACCTCACACCTCACAGGGTGGAGTACACCCCTGAGAGGAAGCTTCCAAAGCAAGAATCAGACAGGTGCACTCGCTGTTCAGCAATATTCTATCTTCTGCAACCTCTGCTGCTGATACCCAGGCAAACAGGGTCTGGAGTGGACCTCAAGCAATCTCCAACAGACCTATAGCTGAGGGTCCTGACTCTCAGAAGGAAAACTATCAAACAGGAAGGACACCTATACCAAAACCCCATCAGTACGTCACCATCATCAAAGACCAGAGACAGATAAAACCACAAAGATGGGGAAAAAGCAGGGCAGAAAAGCTGGAAATTCAAAAAATAAGAGCGCATCTCCCCCTGCAAAGGAGCACAGCCCATCGCCAGCAACGGATCAAAGCTGGTCAGAGAATGACTTTGACGAGATGAGAGAAGAAGGCTTCAGTCCATCAAACCTCTCAGAGCTAAAGGAGGAATTACGTACCCAGTGCAAAGAAACTAAAAATCTTGAAAAAAGAGTGGAAGAATTGACAGCTAGACTAATTACTGCAGAGAAGGTCATAAACGAAATGACAGAGATGAAAACCATGACACGAGAAATACGTGACAAATGCACAAGCTTCAGCAACCGACTCGATCAACTGGAAGAAAGAGTATCAGCAATTGAGGATCAAATGAATGAAATGAAGCGAGAAGAGAAACCAAAAGAAAAAAGAAGAAAAAGAAATGAACAAAGCCTGCAAGAAGTATGGGATTATGTAAAAAGACCAAATCTACGTCTGATTGGGGTGCCTGAAAGTGAGGGGGAAAATGGAACCAAATTGGAAAACACTCTTCAGGATATCATCCAGGAGAACTTCCCCAACCTAGCAGGGCAGGCCAACATTCAAATTCAGGAAATACAGAGAACGCCACAAAGATACTCCTCCAGAAGAGCAACTCCAAGACACATAATTGCCAGATTCACCAAGGTTGAAATGAAGGAAAAAATCTTAAGGGCAGCCAGAGAGAAAGGTCGGGTTACCCACAAAGGGAAGCCCATCAGACTGACAGCAGATCTCTCGGCAGAAACTCTACAAGCCAGAAGAGAGTGGGGGCCAATATTCAACGTTCTTAAAGAAAAGAATTTTAAACCCAGAATTTCATATCCAGCCAAACTAAGTTTCATAAGTGAAGGAGAAATAAAATTCTTTACAGATAAGCAAATGCTTAGAGATTTTGTCACCACCAGGCCTGCCTTACAAGAGACCCTGAAGGAAGCCCTAAACATGGAAAGGAACAACCGGTACCAGCCATTGCAAAAACATGCCAAAATGTAAAGACCATCGAGGCTAGGAAGAAACTGCATCAACTAATGAGCAAAATAACCAGTTAATATCATAATGGCAGGATCAAGTTCACACATAACAATATTAACCTTAAATGTAAATGGACTAAATGCTCCAATTAAAAGACACAGACTGGCAAACTGGATAAAGAGTCAAGACCCATCAGTCTGCTGTCTTCAGGAGACCCATCTCACATGCAGAGACATACATAGGCTCAAAATAAAAGGATGGAGGAAGATCTACCAAGCAAATGGAGAACAAAAAAAAGCAGGGGTTGCAATCCTAGTCTCTGATAAAACAGACTTTAAACCATCACAGATCAAAAGAGACAAAGAAGGCCATTACATAATGGTAAAGGGATCAATTCAACAGGAAGAGCTAACTATCCTAAACATATATGCACCCAATACAGGAGCACCCAGATTCATAAAGCAAGTCCTTAGAGACTTACAAAGAGACTTAGACTCCCATACAATAATAATGGGAGACTTCAACACTCCACTGTCAACATTAGACAGATCAACGAGACAGAAAGTTAACAAGGATATCCAGGAATTGAACTCATCTCTGCACCACGCGGACCTAATAGACATCTATAGAACTCTCCACCCCAAGTCAACAGAATATACATTCTTCTCAGCACCACATCACACTTATTCCAAAATTGACCACATAATTGGAAGCACTCCTCAGCAAATGTAAAAGAACAGAAATTATATCAAACTGTCTCTCAGACCACAGTGCAATCAAACTAGAACTCAGGATTAAGAAACTCAATCAAAACCGCTCAACTACATGGAAACTGAACAACCTGCTCCTGAATGACTACTGGGTACATAACAAAATGAAAGCAGAAATAAAGATGTTCTTTGAAACCAATGAGAACAAAGACACAACATACCAGAATCTCTGGGACACATTTAAAGCAGTGTGTAGAGGGAAATTTATAGCACTAAGTGCCCACAAGAGAAAGCAGGAAAGATCTAAAATTGACACTCTAACATCACAATTAAAAGAACTAGAGAGGCAAGAGCAAACACATTCAAAAGCTAGCAGAAGGCAAGAAATAACTAAGATCAGAGCAGAACTGAAGGAGATAGAGACACAAAAAACCCTCCAAAAAATCCATGAATCCAGGAGTTGGTTTTTTGAAAAGATCAACAAAATTGACAGACCGCTAGCAAGACTAATAAAGAGGAAAAGAGAGAGGAATCAAATAGACGCAATAAAAAATGATAAAGGGGATATCACCACCGACCCCACAGAAATACAAACTACCATCAGAGAATACTATAAACACTTCTACGCAAATCAACTAGAAAATCTAGAAGAAATGGATAATTTCCTGGACACTTACACTCTCCCAAGACTAAACCAGGAAGAAGTTGAATCCCTGAATAGACCAATAGCAGGCTCTGAAATTGAGGCAACAATTAATAGCCTACCCACCAAAAAAAGCCCAGGACCAGATGGATTCACAGCTGAATTCTACCAGAGGTACAAGCAGGAGCTGGTACCATTCCTTCTGAAACTATTCCAATCAATAGAAAAAGAGGGAATCCTCCCTAACTCATTTTATGAGGCCAACATCATCCTGATACCAAAGCCTGGCAGAGACACAACAAAAAAAGAGAATTTTAGACCAATATCCCTGATGAACATCGATGCAAAAATCCTCAATAAAATACTGGCAAACCGGATTCAGCAGCACATCAAAAAGCTTATCCACCATGATCAAGTGGGCTTCATCCCTGGGATGCAAGGCTGGTTCAACATTCGCAAATCAATCAACGTAATCCAGCATATAAACAGAACCAAAGACAAGAACCACATGATTATCTCAATAGATGCAGAAAAGGCTTTGGACAAAATTCAACAGCCCTTCATGCTAAAAACGCTCAACAAATTCGGTATTGATGGAACGTACCTCAAAATAATAAGAGCTATTTATGACAAACCCACAGCTAATATCATACTGAATGGGCAAAAACTGGAAAAATTCCCTCTGAAAACTGGCACAAGACAGGGATGCCCTCTCTCACCACTCCTATTCAACATAGTGTTGGAAGTTCTGGCTAGGGCAATCAGGCAAGAGAAAGAAATCAAGGGTATTCAGTTAGGAAAAGAAGAAGTCAAATTGTCCCTGTTTGCAGATGACATGACTGTATACTTAGAAAACCCCATCGTCTCAGCCCAAAACCTTCTTAAGCTGATAAGCAACTTCAGCAAAGTCTCAGGATACAAAATGAATGTGCAAAAATCACAAGCATTCTTATACACCAATAACAGACAAGCAGAGAGCCAAATCAGGAATGAACTTCCATTCACAATTGCTTCAAAGAGAATAAAATACCTAGGAATCCAACTTACAAGGGATGTAAAGGACCTCTTCAAGGAGAACTACAAACCACTGCTCAGTGAAATCAAAGAGGACACAAACAAATGGAAGAACATACCATGCTCATGGATAGGAAGAATCAATATCGTGAAAATGGCCATACTGCCCAAGGTTATTTATAGATTCAATGCCATCCCCATCAAGCTACCAATGAGTTTCTTCACAGAATTGGAAAACACTGCTTTAAAGTTCATATGGAACCAAAAAAGAGCCCGCATTGCCAAGACAATCCTAAGTCAAAAGGACAAAGCTGGAGGCGTCACGCTACCTGACTTCAAACTATACTACAAGGCTACAGTAACCAAAACAGCATGGTACTGGTACCAAAACAGAGATATAGACCAATGGAACAGAACAGAGTCCTCAGAAATAATACCACACATCTACAGCCATCTGATCTTTGACAAACATGAGAGAAACAAGAAATGGGGAAAGGATTCCCTATTTAATAAATGGTGCTGGGAAAATTGGCTAGCCATAAGTAGAAAGCTGAAACTGGATCCTTTCCTTACTCCTTATATGAAGATTAATTCAAGATGGATTAGAGACTTAAATGTTAGACCTAATACCATAAAAACCCTAGAAGAAAATCTAGGTAGTACCATTCAGGACATAGGCATGGGCAAGGACTTCATGTCTAAAACACCAAAAGCAATGGCAGCAAAAGCCAAAATTGACAAATGGGATCTAATTAAACTAAAGAGCTTCTGCACAGCAAAAGAAACTACCATCAGAGTGAACAGGCAACCTACAGAATGGGAGAAAATTTTTGCAATCTACTCATCTGACAAAGGGCTAATTTCCAGGATCTACAAAGAACTCAAACAAATATACAAGAAAAAAACAAACAACCCCATCAAAAAGTGGGCAAAGAATATGAACAGACATTTCTCAAAAGAAGACATTCATACAGCCAACAGACACATGAAAAAATGCTCATCATCACTCGCCATCAGAGAAATGCAAATCAAAACCACAATGAGATACCATCTCACACCAGTTAGAATGGCAATCATTAAAAAATCAGGAAATAACAGGTGTTGGAGACGATGTGGAGAAATAGGAACACTTTTACACTGTTGGTGGGATTGTAAACTAGTTCAACCATTATGGAAAAGAGTATGGCAATTCCTCAAGGATCTAGAACTAGATGTACCATATGACCCAGCCATCCCACTACTGGGGATATACCCAAAGGATTATAAATTATTCTACTACAAAGACACACGCACACGTATGTTTATTGCGGCACTATTCACAATAGCAAAGACTTGGAATCAACCCAAATGTCCATCAGTGACAGACTGGATTAAGAAAATGTGGCACATATACACCATGGAATACTATGCAGCCATAAAAAAGGATGAGTTTGCGTCCTTTGTAGGGACATGGATGCAGCTGGAAACCATCATTCTTAGCAAACTATCACAAGAAGAGAAAACCAAACACCGCATGTTCTCACTCATAGGTGGGAACTGAACAATGAGTTCACTTGGACTCGGGAAGGGGAACATCACACACTGGGGCCTATCATGGGGAGGGGGGAGGGGGGAGGGATTGCATTGGGGAGTTATACCTGATATAAATGATGAATTGATGGGTGCTGACGAGTTGATGGGTGCAGCACACCAACATGGCACA
>NW_022318195.1:0-4739 GCF_002776525.5 Piliocolobus tephrosceles
GGAGAAAATTTTTGCAATCTACTCATCTGACAAAGGGCTAATTTCCAGAATCTACAAAGAACTCAAACAAATATACAAGAAAAAAAACAACCCCATCAAAAAGTGGGCAAAGGATATGAACAGACATTTCTCAAAAGAAGACATTCATACAGCCAACAGACACATGAAAAAATGCTCATCATCACTGGCCATCAGAGAAATGCAAATCAAAACCACAATGAGATACCATCTCACACCAGTTAGAATGGCAATCATTAAAAAATCAGGAAACGACAGGTGTTGGAGAGGATGTGGAGAAATAGGAACACTTTTACACTGTTGGTGGGATTGTAAACTAGTTCAACCATTATGGAAAACAGTATGGCAATTCCTCAAGGATCTAGAACTAGATGTACCATATGACCCAGCCATCCCACTACTGGGTATATACCCAAAGGATTATAAATTATTCTACTACAAAGACACATGCACACGTATGTTTATTGCGGCACTATTCACAATAGCAAAGACTTGGAATCAACCCAAATGTCCATCAGTGACAGACTGGATTAAGAAAATGTGGATGGCTGAATAGGAACAGCTCCAGTCTCCATCTCCCAGCACAAGCAACACTGAAGACCGGTGATTTCTGCATTTTCAACTGAGGTACTGGGGTCATCTCACTCGGGAGTGCCGGACAATCGGTGCTGCTCAGCTGCTGCAGCCTGACCAGCGAGAGCTAAAGCAGGGCAAGGCATCGCCTCACCTGGGAAGTGCAAGGGGAAAGGGAGTCCCTTTTCCTAGCCAGGGGAACTGAGACACACAACACCTGGAAAATCGGGTAACTCCCACCCCAATACTGCGCGGTAAGCACACCGGCACACCAGAGAATATATCCCACACCTGGCCGGGAGGGTCCCATGCCCACGGAGCCTCCCTCCTTGCTAACACAGCAGTCTGCAGCAATCTAACCACAAGGCAGCAGCGAGGCTGGGGGAGGGGCGCCCGCCATCTCTGAGGCTTAAGTAGGTAAACAAAGCCGCTGGGAAGCTCGAACTGGGTGGAGCTCATAGCAGCTCAAGGAAACCTGCCTGTCTCTGTAGACTCCGCCTCTGGGGACAGGGTACAGCTAAAAAATAACAGGGGAAGCAGCAGAGGCCTGTGCAGACGTGAATGATTCTGTCTGACAGCGTTGAAGAGAGCAGTGGATCTCCCAACACGGAGGTTGAGATCTGAGAAGGGGCAGTCTGCCTGCTCAAGTGGGTCACTGACCCCTGAGTAGCCTAACTGGGAGACATCCCCCACTAGGGGCAGTCTGACACCCCACACCTCACAGGGTGGAGTACACCCCTGAGAGGAAGCTTCCAAAGCAAGAATCAGACAGGTGCACTCACTGTTCAGCAATATTCTATCTTCTGCAACCTCTGCTGCTGATACCCAGACAAACAGTGTCTGGAGTGGACCTCAAGCAATCTCCAACAGACCTATAGCTGAGGGTCCTGACTGTCAGAAGGAAAACTATCAAACAGGAAGGACACCTATACCAAAACCCCATCAGTACGTCACCATCATCAAAGACCAGAGACAGATAAAACCACAAAGATGGGGAAAAAGCAGGGCAGAAAAGCTGGAAATTCAAAAAATAAGAGCGCATCTCCCCCTGCAAAGGAGCACAGCCCATTGCCAGCAACGGATCAAAGTTGGTCAGAGAATGACTTTGACGAGATGAGAGAAGAAGGCTTCAGTCCATCAAACCTCTCAGAGCTAAAGGAGGAATTACGTACTCAGCGCAAAGAAACTAAAAATCTTGAAAAAAGAGTGGAAGAATTGACAGCTAGACTAATTAATGCAGAGAAGGTCATAAACGAAATGACAGAGATGAAAACCATGACACGAGAAATACGTGACAAATGCACAAGCTTCAGTAACCGACTCGATCAACTGGAAGAAAGAGTATCAGCGATGGAGGATCAAATGAATGAAATGAAGCGAGAAGAGAAACCAAAAGAAAAAAGAAGAAAAAGAAATGAACAAAGCCTGCAAGAAGTATGGGATTATGTAAAAAGACCAAATCTACGTCTGATTGGGGTGCCTGAAAGTGAGGGGGAAAATGGAACCAAATTGGAAAACACTCTACAGGATATCATCCAGGAGAACTTCCCCAACCTAGCAGGGCAGGCCAACATTCAAATTCAGGAAATACAGAGAACGCCACAAAGATACTCCTCCAGAAGAGCAACTCCAAGACACATAATTGCCAGATTCACCAAAGTTGAAATGAAGGAAAAAATCTTAAGGGCAGCCAGAGAGAAAGGTCGGGTTACCCACAAAGGGAAGCCCATCAGACTGACAGCAGATCTCTCGGCAGAAACTCTATAAGCCAGAAGAGAGTGGGGGCCAATATTCAACGTTCTTAAAGAAAAGAATTTTAAACCCAGAATTTCATGTCCAGCCAAACTAAGTTTCATCAGTGAAGGAGAAATAAAATTCTTTACAGATAAGCAAATGCTTAGAGATTTTGTCACCACCAGGCCTGCCTTACAAGAGACCCTGAAGGAAGCCCTAAACATGGAAAGGAACAACCGGTACCAGCCATTGCAAAAACATGCCAAAATGTAAAGACCATCGAGGCTAGGAAGAAACTGCATCAACTAACGAGCAAAATAACCAGTTAATATCATAATGGCAGGATCAAGTTCACACATAACAATATTAACCTTAAATGTAAATGGACTAAATGCTCCAATTAAAAGACACAGACTGGCAAACTGGATAAAGAGTCAAGACCCATCAGTCTGCTGTCTTCAGGAGACCCATCTCACATGCAGAGACATACATAGGCTCAAAATAAAGGGATGGAGGAAGATCTACCACGCAAATGGAGAACAAAAAAAAGCAGAGGTTGCAATCCTAGTCTCTGATAAAACAGACTTTAAACCATCAAAGATCAAAAGAGACAAAGAAGGCCATTCCATAATGGTAAAGGGATCAATTCAACAGGAAGAGCTAACTATCCTAAATATATATGCACCCAATACAGGAGCACCCAGATTCATAAAGCAAGTACTTAGAGACTTACAAAGAGACTTAGACTCCCATACAATAATAATGGGAGACTTCAACACTCCACTGTCAACATTAGACAGATCAACGAGACAGAAAGTTAACAAGGATATCCAAGAATTGAACTCATCTCTGCACCAAGCGGACCTAATAGACATCTATAGAACTCTCCACCCCAAGTCAACAGAATATACATTCTTCTCAGCACCACATCACACTTATTCCAAAATTGACCACATAATTGGAAGTAAAGCACTCCTCAGCAAATGTAAAAGAACAGAAATTATAACAAACTGTCTCTCTGACCACAGTGCAATCAAACTAGAACTCAGGACTAAGAAACTCAATCAAAACCGCTCAACTACATGGAAACTGAACAACCTGCTCCTGAATGACTACTGGGTACATAACGAAATGAAAGCAGAAATAAAGATGTTCTTTGAATCCAATGAGAACAAAGATACAACATACCAGAATCTCTGGGACACATTTAAAGCAGTATGTAGAGGGAAATTTATAGCACTAAGTGCCCACAAGAGAAAGCAGGAAAGATCTAAAATTGACACTCTAACATCACAATTAAAAGAACTAGAGAGGCAAGAGCAAACACATTCAAAAGCTAGCAGAAGGCAAGAAATAACTAAGATCAGAGCAGAACTGAAGGAGATAGAGACACAAAAAACCCTCCAAAAAATCAATGAATCCAGGAGTTGGTTTTTTGAAAAGATCAACAAAATTGACAGACCGCTAGCAAGACTAATAAAGAAGAAAAGAGAGAGGAATCAAATAGACGCATTAAAAAATGATAAAGGGGATATCACCACCGACCCCACAGAAATACAAACTACCATCAGAGAATACTATAAACACCTCTACGCAAATCAACTAGAAAATCTAGAAGAAATGGATAATTTCCTGGACACGTACACTCTTCCAAGACTAAACCAGGAAGAAGTTGAATCCCTGAATAGACCAATAGCAGCCTCTGAAATTGAGGCAACAATTAATAGCCTACCCACCAAAAAAAGCCCAGGACCAGATGGATTCACAGCTGAATTCTACCAGAGGTACAAGGAGGAGCTGGTACCATTCCTTCTGAAACTATTCCAATCAATAGAAAAAGAGGGAATCCTCCCTAACTCATTTTATGAGGCCAACATCATCCTGATACCAAAGCCTGGCAGAGACACAACAAAAAAAGAGAATTTTAGACCAATCTCCCTGATGAACATCGATGCAAAAATCCTCAATAAAATACTGGCAAACCGGATTCAGCAGCACATCAAAAAGCTTATCCACCATGATCAAGTGGGCTTCATCCCTGGGATGCAAGGCTGGTTCAACATTCGCAAATCAATCAACGTAATCCAGCATATCAACAGAACCAAAGACAAGAACCACATGATTATCTCAATAGATGCAGAAAAGGCTTTTGACAAAATTCAACAGCCCTTCATGCTAAAAACGCTCAACAAATTCGGTATTGATGGAACGTACCTCAAAATAATAAGAGCTATTTATGACAAACCCACAGCTAATATCATACTGAATGGGCAAAAACTGGAAAAATTCCCTTTGAAAACTGGCACAAGACAGGGATGCCCTCTCTCACCACTCCTATTCAACATAGTGTTGGAAGTTCTGGCTAGGGCAATCAGGCAAGAGAAAGAAATCAAGGGTATTCAGTTAGGAAAAGA
>NW_022318196.1:0-4739 GCF_002776525.5 Piliocolobus tephrosceles
TCTTTTCCTAACTGAATACCCTTGATTTCTTTCTCTTGCCTGATTGCCCTAGCCAGAACTTCCAACACTATGTTGAATAGGAGTGGTGAGAGAGGGCATCCCTGTCTTGTGCCAGTTTTCAAAGGGAATTTTTCCAGTTTTTGCCCATTCAGTATGATATTAGCTGTGGGTTTGTCATAAATAGCTCTTATTATTTTGAGGTACGTTCCATCAATACCGAATTTGTTGAGCGTTTTTAGCATGAAGGGCTGTTGAATTTTGTCAAAAGCCTTTTCTGCATCTATTGAGATAATCATGTGGTTCTTGTCTTTGGTTCTGTTGATATGCTGGATTACGTTGATTGATTTGCGAATGTTGAACCAGCCTTGCATCCCAGGGATGAAGCCCACTTGATCATGGTGGATAAGCTTTTTGATGTGCTGCTGAATCCGGTTTGCCAGTATTTTATTGAGGATTTTTGCATCGATGTTCATCAGGGAGATTGGTCTAAAATTCTCTTTTTTTGTTGTGTCTCTGCCAGGCTTTGGTATCAGGATGATGTTGGCCTCATAAAATGAGTTAGGGAGGATTCCCTCTTTTTCTATTGATTGGAATAGTTTCAGAAGGAATGGTACCAGCTCCTCCTTGTACCTCTGGTAGAATTCAGCTGTGAATCCATCTGGTCCTGGGCTTTTTTTGGTGGGTAGGCTATTAATTGTTGCCTCAATTTCAGAGGCTGCTATTGGTCTATTCAGGGATTCAACTTCTTCCTGGTTTAGTCTTGGAAGAGTGTACGTGTCCAGGAAATTATCCATTTCTTCTAGATTTTCTAGTTGATTTGCGTAGAGGTGTTTATAGTATTCTCTGATGGTAGTTTGTATTTCTGTGGGGTCGGTGGTGATATCCCCTTTATCATTTTTTATTGCGTCTATTTGATTCCTCTCTCTTTTCTTCTTTATTAATCTTGCTAGCGGTCTGTCAATTTTGTTGATCTTTTCAAAAAACCAACTCCTGGATTCATTGATTTTTTGGAGGGTTTTTTGTGTCTCTATCTCCTTCAGTTCTGCTCTGATCTTAGTTATTTCTTGCCTTCTGCTAGCTTTTGAATGTGTTTGCTCTTGCCTCTCTAGTTCTTTTAATTGTGATGTTAGAGTGTCAATTTTAGATCTTTCCTGCTTTCTCTTGTGGGCACTTAGTGCTATAAATTTCCCTCTACATACTGCTTTAAATGTGTCCCAGAGATTCTGGTATGTTGTATCTTTGTTCTCATTGGATTCAAAGAACATCTTTATTTCTGCTTTCATTTCGTTATGTACCCAGTAGTCATTCAGGAGCAGGTTGTTCAGTTTCCATGTAGTTGAGCGGTTTTGATTGAGTTTCTTAGTCCTGAGTTCTAGTTTGATTGCACTGTGGTCAGAGAGACAGTTTGTTATAATTTCTGTTCTTTTACATTTGCTGAGGAGTGCTTTACTTCCAATTATGTGGTCAATTTTGGAATAAGTGTGATGTGGTGCTGAGAAGAATGTATATTCTGTTGACTTGGGGTGGAGAGTTCTATAGATGTCTATTAGGTCCGCTTGGTGCAGAGATGAGTTCAATTCTTGGATATCCTTGTTAACTTTCTGTCTCGTTGATCTGTCTAATGTTGACAGTGGAGTGTTGAAGTCTCCCATTATTATTGTATGGGAGTCTAAGTCTCTTTGTAAGTCTCTAAGTACTTGCTTTATGAATCTGGGTGCTCCTGTATTGGGTGCATATATATTTAGGATAGTTAGCTCTTCCTGTTGAATTGATCCCTTTACCATTATGGAATGGCCTTCTTTGTCTCTTTTGATCTTTGATGGTTTAAAGTCTGTTTTATCAGAGACTAGGATTGCAACCTCTGCTTTTTTTTGTTCTCCATTTGCGTGGTAGATCTTCCTCCATCCCTTTATTTTGAGCCTATGTATGTCTCTGCATGTGAGATGGGTCTCCTGAAGACAGCAGACTGATGGGTCTTGACTCTTTATCCAGTTTGCCAGTCTGTGTCTTTTAATTGGAGCATTTAGTCCATTTACATTTAAGGTTAATATTGTTATGTGTGAACTTGATCCTGCCATTATGATATTAACTGGTTATTTTGCTCGTTAGTTGATGCAGTTTCTTCCTAGCCTCGATGGTCTTTACATTTTGGCATGTTTTTGCAATGGCTGGTACCGGTTGTTCCTTTCCATGTTTAGGGCTTCCTTCAGGGTCTCTTGTAAGGCAGGCCTGGTGGTGACAAAATCTCTAAGCATTTGCTTATCTGTAAAGAATTTTATTTCTCCTTCACTGATGAAACTTAGTTTGGCTGGACATGAAATTCTGGGTTTAAAATTCTTTTCTTTAAGAACGTTGAATATTGGCCCCCACTCTCTTCTGGCTTATAGAGTTTCTGCCGAGAGATCTGCTGTCAGTCTGATGGGCTTCCCTTTGTGGGTAACCCGACCTTTCTCTCTGGCTGCCCTTAAGATTTTTTCCTTCATTTCAACTTTGGTGAATCTGGCAATTATGTGTCTTGGAGTTGCTCTTCTGGAGGAGTATCTTTGTGGCGTTCTCTGTATTTCCTGAATTTGAATGTTGGCCTGCCCTGCTAGGTTGGGGAAGTTCTCCTGGATGATATCCTGTAGAGTGTTTTCCAATTTGGTTCCATTTTCCCCCTCACTTTCAGGCACCCCAATCAGACGTAGATTTGGTCTTTTTACATAATCCCATACTTCTTGCAGGCTTTGTTCATTTCTTTTTCTTCTTTTTTCTTTTGGTTTCTCTTCTCGCTTCATTTCATTCATTTGATCCTCCATCGCTGATACTCTTTCTTCCAGTTGATCGAGTCGGTTACTGAAGCTTGTGCATTTGTCACGTATTTCTCGTGTCATGGTTTTCATCTCTGTCATTTCGTTTATGACCTTCTCTGCATTAATTAGTCTAGCTGTCAATTCTTCCACTCTTTTTTCAAGATTTTTAGTTTCTTTGCGCTGAGTACGTAATTCCTCCTTTAGCTCTGAGAGGTTTGATGGACTGAAGCCTTCTTCTCTCATCTCGTCAAAGTCATTCTCTGACCAACTTTGATCCGTTGCTGGCAATGGGCTGTGCTCCTTTGCAGGGGGAGATGCGCTCTTATTTTTTGAATTTCCAGCTTTTCTGCCCTGCTTTTTCCCCATCTTTGTGGTTTTATCTGTCTCTGGTCTTTGATGATGGTGACGTACTGATGGGGTTTTGGTATAGGTGTCCTTCCTGTTTGATAGTTTTCCTTCTGACAGTCAGGACCCTCAGCTATAGGTCTGTTGGAGATTGCTTGAGGTCCACTCCAGACACTGTTTGTCTGGGTATCAGCAGCAGAGGTTGCAGAAGATAGAATATTGCTGAACAGTGAGTGCACCTGTCTGATTCTTGCTTTGGAAGCTTCCTCTCAGGGGTGTACTCCACCCTGTGAGGTGTGGGGTGTCAGACTGCCCCTAGTGGGGGATGTCTCCCAGTTAGGCTACTCAGGGGTCAGTGACCCACTTGAGCAGGCAGACTGCCCCTTCTCAGATCTCAACCTCCGTGTTGGGAGATCCACTGCTCTCTTCAACGCTGTCAGACAGAATCATTCACGTCTGCACAGGCCTCTGCTGCTTCCCCTGTTATTTTTTAGCTGTACCCTGTCCCCAGAGGCGGAGTCTACAGAGACAGGCAGGTTTCCTTGAGCTGCTATGAGCTCCACCCAGTTCGAGCTTCCCAGCGGCTTTGTTTACCTACTTAAGCCTCAGAGATGGCGGGCGCCCCTCCCCCAGCCTCGCTGCTGCCTTGTGGTTAGATTGCTGCAGACTGCTGTGTTAGCAAGGAGGGAGGCTCCGTGGGCATGGGACCCTCCCGGCCAGGTGTGGGATATATTCTCTGGTGTGCCGGTGTGCTTACCGCGCAGTATTGGGGTGGGAGTTACCCGATTTTCCAGGTGTTGTGTGTCTCAGTTCCCCTGGCTAGGAAAAGGGACTCCCTTTCCCCTTGCACTTCCCAGGTGAGGCGATGCCTTGCCCTGCTTTAGCTCTCGCTGGTCAGGCTGCAGCAGCTGAGCAGCACCGATTGTCCGGCACTCCCGAGTGAGATGACCCCAGTACCTCAGTTGAAAATGCAGAAATCACCGGTCTTCAGTGTTGCTTGTGCTGGGAGATGGAGACTGGAGCTGTTCCTATTCAGCCATCCACATTTTCTTAATCCAGTCTGTCACTGATGGACATTTGGGTTGATTCCAAGTCTTTGCTATTGTGAATAGTGCCGCAATAAACATACGTGTGCATGTGTCTTTGTAGTAGAATAATTTATAATCCTTTGGGTATATACCCAGTAGTGGGATGGCTGGGTCATATGGTACATCTAGTTCTAGATCCTTGAGGAATTGCCATACTGTTTTCCATAATGGTTGAACTAGTTTACAATCCCACCAACAGTGTAAAAGTGTTCCTATTTCTCCACATCCTCTCCAACACCTGTCGTTTCCTGATTTTTTAATGATTGCCATTCTAACTGGTGTGAGATGGTATCTCATTGTGGTTTTGATTTGCATTTCTCTGATGGCCAGTGATGATGAGCATTTTTTCATGTGTCTGTTGGCTGTATGAATGTCTTCTTTTGAGAAATGTCTGTTCATATCCTTTGCCCACTTTTTGATGGGGTTGTTTTTTTTCTTGTATATTTGTTTGAGTTCTTTGTAGATTCTGGAAATTAGCCCTTTGTCAGATGAGTAGATTGCAAAAATTTTCTCC
>NW_022318197.1:0-5096 GCF_002776525.5 Piliocolobus tephrosceles
AACTGATGTCATTCCACCACTGTGATTTGTTCCTGCCCCACCTTAACAGAGCAATTAACCTTGTGAAATTCCTTCTCCTGGCTCAGAAGCTCCTCCACTGAGCACCTTGTGACCCCGCCCCTGCCCGTAAAACCCCCTTTGACTGTAATTTTCCAGTATCCACCCAAATCCTATAAAACGGCCCCACCCCATCTCTCTTTGCTGACTGTTTTCAGACTCAGCCTGCCTGCACCCAGGTGAAATAAACAGCCTTGTTGCTCACACAAAGCCTGTTTGGTGG
Organism: Piliocolobus tephrosceles; assembly: GCF_002776525.5. NCBI lineage: Eukaryota > Metazoa > Chordata > Mammalia > Primates > Cercopithecidae > Piliocolobus > Piliocolobus tephrosceles. The sequence continues at coordinate 281 of NW_022318197.1, forward strand.
TCTCTTCACATGCACGTGCATGACATTTAGTGCCAAAACCCAGGACAGGAGGATTCCTGCGGGAGACCAGTCCCCTGTCCTCGCCCTCACTCTGTGAGGAGATCCACCTATGACCTCGGGTCCTCAGACCAACCGGTTAGCCCAAGAAATATCTCATGAATTTCTTTTTTTTTTTTTTTTGAGATGGAGTCTCGCTCTGCTGCCCAGGCTGGAGTACAGTGGCACGGTCTCGGCTCACTGCAAGCTCTGCCTCCCGGGTTCATGCCATTCTCCTGCCTCAACCTCCCAAGTTGCTGGGACTACAGGCGCCCGCCACTACGCCCGGCTAATTTTTTTTTATTTTTAGTAGAGAAGGGGTTTCACTGTGTTAGCCAGGATGGTTTCCATCTCCTGACCTCGTGATCCGCCCACCTCAGCCTCCCAAGGTGCTGGGATTACAGGCGTGAGTCACCACACTCGGCCAATCTCATGAATTTCAAATCAGGTAAGCCAATCTCATGAATTTCAAATCAGGTAAGCGGTCTTTTCACTCTCTTCTCCAGCCTCTCTCGCTACCCTCCAATCTCCCTCTCTCACTACCCTTCAATCTCCATGTCCTTCCAATTCCAGTTTTTTTAATTTAATTTAATTTTATTTTTTTTGAGACGGAGTCTCGCTCTGCCGCCCAGGCTGGAGTGCAGTGGCCGGATCTCAGCTCACTGCAAGCTCCGCCTCCCGGGTTCACGCCATTCTCCGGCCTCAGCCTCCCGAGTAGCTGGGACTACAGGTGCCCGTCACCTCGCCCGGCTAGTTTTTTTGTATTCTTTTAGTAGAGACGGGGTTTCACTGTGTTAGCCAGGATGGTCTTGATCTCCTGACCTCGTGATCCGCCCATCTCGGCCTCCCAAAGTGCTGGGATTACAGGCTTCAGCCACCACGCCCGGCCCCAATTCCAGTTCTTTTTCCTCTCTAGTAGAGACAAAGGAGACACATTTTATCCATGGACCCAAAACTCCGGCGCCGGTCACAGACTCGGGAAGACAGTCTTCCCTTGGTGTTTAATCACTGCGGTGACGCCTGCCTGATTATTCACCCACATTTCATTGGTGGCTGATCACCACAGGGATGCCTGCCTTGGTCATCCACTCACATTCCCTTGGTGGCAAGTCAATTGCAGGGATGCCTGCTTTGGCTGCTCACCCACATTGCAGCCCAGGGCTGCTCACCATCCACTTCTCTGTGTCTCTACCTTTCTCTTTAAACGTACTTCCTTCACTATGGGCAAGCTTCAGCCTTCCATTCCCCCATCTTCTCCTTTAGCCTGTGTTCTTAAAAACTTAAAACCTCTTCAAGTCTCGCCTGACCTAAAACCTAAGTGTCTTATTTTCTTCTCCAACACCACTTGGCCCCAGTACAAACTCTATAATGGTTCTAAATAGCCAGAAAACGGCACTTTTGATTTCTCCATTTTACATAACCTGGATGATTTTTGTCAGAAAATGGGTAAATGCTCTGAGGTGCCTGATGTCCAGGCATTCTTTTACATATCAGTCCCTCCCTAGTTGCTGTTCCCAATGCAACTTGTCCCAAATCCTCCTTCTTTCCCTCCCACCTGGCCCTTCAGTCCCAACCCCAAGCGTCACCGAGTCTTTTGAATCTTCCTTTCCTACAGACCCATCTGACCTTTCCTCCCCAGGCTGCTCCACGTCAGGCCCCAATTCTTCCTCAGCCTCCGCTCCCCTACCCTATAATCCTTTTATCACCTCCCCTCCTCACACCCAGTCCCCCTTACAGTTTCGTTCCACAACTAGACCTCTCCTACCGGCCCAACAATTTCCTCTTAAAGGTGGCTGGAACTAAAGGCATAGTCAAGGTTAATGCTCCTTTTTCTTAATCTGACATCTCCCAAATCAGTTAGCATTTAGGCTCTTTTTCATCAAATATAAAAACCCAGCCAGTCCATGGCCCATTTGGCAACAACCCTTATACACTTTACCGCCCTAGACCCATAGGGGCCAGAAGGCTGCCTTATTCTCAATATACATTTTATTACCTAACCCACTCCCAACATTATAAAAAGCTCCAGAAATTAGATTCTGGCCCCCAAACCCCACAACAGGACTTAATCAACCTCGCCTTCAAGGTGTACAATAACAGAATAGAGGCAGCCAAGTAGCAATGTATTTCTGAGTTGCAATTCCTTGCCTCCACTGTGAGACAAACCCCAGCCACATCTCCAGCACACAAGAACTCCAAACACCAGGACCGTCTGCCCCAGGATCTTGCTTCAAGTGCTGGAAATCTGGCCACCGGGCCAAGGAATGCCTGCAGCCTGGGATTCCTCCTAAGCCATGTTCCATCTGTGCAGGACCCCACTGGAAATCAGAATGCCCAACTCGCCTGGCAGCCACTCCCAGAGCCCCTGGAACTCTGGCCCAAGGCTCTCTGACTGACTCCTTCCCAGATCTGCTCGGCTTAGCGGCTGAAGACTGACGCAGCCCGATCGCCTCGGAAGCCCCCTAGACCAACCATCACAGACGCCGAGCTTCAGGTCATTCTCACAGTGGAGGGTAAGTCCGTCCCCTTCTTAATCAATATGGAGGCTACCCACTCCACATTACCTTCTTTTCAAGGGTCCGTTTCCCTTGCTTCCATAACTGTTGTGGGTATTGACGGCCAGGCTTCTAAACCTCTTAAAACCCCAACTCTGGTGCCAACTTGGACAACATTCTTTTATGCACTCCTTTTTAGGTATCCCCACCTGCCCAGTTCCCTTATTAGGTCGAGACATTTTAACTAAATTATCTGCTTCCCTGACTATTCCTAGGCTATAGCCACACCTCATTACCACCCTTTTCCCCAGTTCAAAGCCTCCTTCACATCCTCCCCTTGTATCTCACCACCTTAATCCACAAGTATAGGACACCTCTACTCCTTCCCTGGAGACCGATCATGCATCCTTTATCATCCCATTGAAACCTAATCACCCTTACCCCACCATGCTTTAAAAGGATTAAAGCCTGATATCATTCGCCTGTTACAGCATGGCCTTTTAAAGTCTATAAACTCTCCTTACAATTTCCCCATTTTACCTGTTCAAAAACTGGACAAGCCTTACAGGTTAGTTCAGGATTTGCACCTTATCAACCAAATTGTCTTGCCTATCCACCCATGGTGCCAAAGCCATAGACTCTCCTATCCTCAATACCTCCCTCCACAACCCCTCCATAACCCACTATTCTGTTCTGGATCTCAAACATGCTTTCTTTACTACTCCTTTGCACTCTTCATCACAGCCTCTCTTTGCTTTCACTTGGACTGACCCTGACACCCATTAGGCTCAGCAAATTACCTGGGCTGTGCTGCCACAAGGCTTCAGAGACAGCCTCCATTACTTCAATCAAGTCCAAATTTCTTCCTCATCCATTACCTATCTCAGCATAATCCTTCATGAAAACACACGCGCTCTCCCTGCTGATTGTGTCCAGCTAATCTCCCAAACCCCAACCCCTTCTACAAAACAACAGCTCCTTTCCTTCCTAGGCATGGTTAGGTACTTCAGCCTTTGGATACCTAGTTTTACCATCCTGACTAAACCATTATATAAATTCACAAAAGCAAACCTAGCTGACTCCATGGATCCTAAATCTTTTTGCCACTCCTCTTACCGTTCCTTTAAAACAGCCCTACAAGCTGCTCCCACACTAGCTCTCCCTAACTCATCCCAACCCTTTTCGTTACAAACAGCCAAAGTACAGGGCTGTGCAGTCAAAATTCCTACACGAGAGCCAGGACCGCGCCCTGTAGCCTTTCTGTCCAAACAACTTGACCTTACTGTTTTAGGCTAGCCTCTACATTATTCCTGATACCACACCTGACCCCCATGACTGTATCTCTCTGATCTACCTGACATTCACTCCATTTCCCCGTATTTCCTTCTTTCCTGTTCCTTACCCTGATCACACTTGGTTTACTGACAGCAGTTCCACCAGGCCTAATCGCCACTCACCAGCAAAGGCAAGCTATGCTACAGTATCTTCCACATCTATCATTGAGGCTATCGCTCTGCCCTCCTCACCCCACCCCCACCCCCGCCCCCGCCCCCCACTACCTCTCAGCAAGCTGAACTCATTGCCTTAACTCAGGCCCTCACTCTTGCAAAGGGACTACGTGTCAGTATTTATACTGACTCTGTGCCTTCCATATCCTACACGATCATGCTGTTATATGGGCTGAAAGAGGTTTCCTCACTACTCAAGGGTCCTCAGGCATTAATGCCTCTTTAATAAAAACTCTTCTCAAAGCTGCTTTACTTCCAAAGGAAGCTGGAGTCATTCACTGCAAGGGTCATCAAAAAGCATCAGATCCCATCGCTCAGGGCAACGCCTATGATAATAAGGTAGGTAAAGAAGCAGCTTAGTGTTCCAACTTCTGTCCCTCACAGCCAGTTTTTCTCCTTCTTGTCTGGTCACTCCCACCTACACTCCTACTGAAACTTCCACCTATCAATCTCTTCCCACACAAGGCAAATGGTTCTTGGACCAACAAAAATATCTCCTTCCAGCCTCACAGGCCCATTCTATTCTGTCATTTCATAACCTCTTCCATGTAGGTTACAAGCCACTAGCCCCCCTCTTAGAACCTCTCATTTCCTTTCCATCGTGGAAATCTATCCTCAAGGAAATCACTTCTCAGTGTTCCATATGCTATTCTGCTACTCCTCAGGCATTGTTCAGGCCCCCTCCCTTCCCTACACATCAAGTTCAGTGGTTTGCCCCTGCCCAGGACTGGCAAATTGACTTTACCCACTTTAGTCAGGAAACTAAAAAACCTCTTG
>NW_022318198.1:0-10175 GCF_002776525.5 Piliocolobus tephrosceles
GAAAGCTTCATTCCGGTTTTTCTCGGAAGATATTTCCAGTGTCCTTACACTCTTCAAACCTATTGGAAATATCAGTTCTCAGAATCCACAAAGACAGTGCTAGCAAACAGCTGCAGGAAATAGTAGTGTAAGTCTGTGAGATGAAGATACAGATCAGAAAGCAATCTCTCAGAAAGCTTCTTTATAGCTATTATCTGAGGATCTTTCCTTTTTCCCCATAGGCCTCAATGCGCTCCCAAATCTCACTTTCCAGATTCCACGAAAACACTGTCAGCAAACTGCTGCATGAAGACTAAGTTGTAACTCTGTAAGGTGAATTCACATATCACAAAGAAGTTTCTCACAAAGCTTCTTTCACGTTTTTAATTGAGGATATTTCTTTTATCAGTGTAGGCCTCAATGAGACCCAAAGTGGCCCTTCTCAGTTTCCTCAAAGACCGTGATAACTGACTTCTTCTTGAAACGTAATTGTAACTCTGTGAGGTGAATTCAAACATCACAGAGAAGTTTCTAAGAAAGCTTCTTTCTCGATTTTATATGAGGATAAATCTTTGGACTTCGAAAGCTTCATTGTGCTTAGAGGTATCCCGTTGCAGATTACAAAAAAACTGTGTTGGCAAACTGATGACAGAAGAGAAAAGTGTACCTCTGCGAGTTGCATTCACACATGGCAATTCAGTTTCTAAGAACCCTTCCTTCCAGTTTTTCTCTGCGGATACTTCCCTTTTCACAATACGCCACAATGAGCTCCCAAATCTCGCTTTCCAGAATCAAAGAATAGAGTATTAACAAACTGCTACCAGAAGGGAAAGGTGAAACTCTGTATCATGAATTCACACATCAGAAAGCAATGTCTCAGAAAGCTTCTTTCTAGCTATTATCTGATTATATTTCCTTTTTCAACCTGTGCCTCAAAGCGCTCCCAAATATCACTGTACAGATTCCACGAAAACAACATTTATCAAAGACAGTGCTAATGGTCTGCTCCACGAAATATAGGTGAAGCTCTGTGAGATGAATTCACACATCAACAAGAAGTTTCTAAGGAAGCTTCCTTCTAGTTTTCATCTGAGGATATTTCTATGGCACCATAAGCTTCATAGCGCTGAGAAATATCCCATTGCAGATTTCCAGAACACTGTGTTAGCAAACTTATGACTGAAGAGAAATGGAGTAACACTGTGAGTTGCGTTCATACATCGCAATGCAGTTTCACAGAAGGCTTCTTTCCAGTTTCTGTCTGAGGATATATCTTTCTCACCATAGCCCTCACTGAGCTCCCAAATATCACATTGCAGAATCCACAACAACAGTGTTAGCAAACTGTTCCAAGAAGGGAAGGGTTGAACTATGTGTGATGAAGTCACACATCAGAAAGCAATCTCTCAGAAAGCTATTCTGTAGTTGTTCTGTGAGGATACTTCCTTTTTCACAATGGGCCCGAAATGGTTCCCAAATATCACTTTGCAGATTCCACGAAAAGAGTGTTAGCAAACTGCTTCCTGAGAAATAACTTGTAACTCTGTGAGATGAATTCACAGATCACAAAGAAATTTCTCAGAAAGCTTCCCTCTCGTTTTTAACTGATGATATTTCCTTTATCAGCGGAGGCCTCAATGCCTTCCAGAGTAACATTTCTTACAAACTTCAAAAACAGTGCTACTTTGCTGCTCCATGAAATATAAGTGTAACTCTGAGAGATGAATTCACACATCAACAAGAAGTTTCCAAGGCAGCTTCTTTCTAGTTTTCCTCTGAAGATATTTTCTATGTCACCATAAGCTTCATAGCGCTGAGAAATACCCCATTGTAGATATTCAGAAAATTGTGTTAAATAACTGATGACTGAAGAGTTAGGTGTAACTCTCTGACTTGCATTCACACATTGCAATGCAGTTTCTCAGAAGGCCTCTTTCCAGTTTCTGTCTGAGGATACATCCTTTCTCACCATAGCTCTAAATGAGCTTTCAAATATCACATTGCAGAATCCACGACAACAGTGTTACCAAACTGTTCCAAGAAAGGAAGGGTGGAAATCTGTGAGATGAAGTCACACATCAGAAAGTAATCTTTCAGAAAGCTATTTCCTTGTTGTTATGTGAGGATACTTCCTTTTTCACAAGGGGCCCAAATTGGCTCCCAAATATCTCTTTACAGATTCCACGACAAGAGTGTTACCAAACTGCTTCTGAGGAATAAGTTGTAACTCTGTGAGATGAATTCACAGATCACAAAGAAATTTCTCAGAGAGCTTCTCTCTCGTTTTTAACTGATGATGTTTCCTTCATCAGCTTAGGCCTCAATGCGATCCACAGGAACCTTTCTTAGGTTCTTTAAAGACAGTGTAAATGGCCTGCTCCATGAAATATAAGTGTAACTCAGTGAGATGAATTCACATATCAACAAGAAGTTTCGAAGGAAGCTTCTTTCTAGTTTTCATCTGAGGATATTTCTATGGCACCAAAAGCTTCATAGCGCTGAGAAATATCCCATTGCAGATTTTCAGAAAACAGTGTTAGCAAACTGATGACTGAAGAGAAATGTGTAACTCTGTGACTTGCATTAACACATGGCAATGCAGTTTCAAAGGAGACTTCTTTCCAGTTTCTGTCTGAGGATATATCCATACTCACTATAGCCCTCAATGAGCTCCGAAATATCACATTGCGGAATCCACGACAACAGTGTTAGCAAACTTTTCCAAGAAGGGAAGTGTGGAAATCTGTGTTATGAAGTCACACATCAGAAAGCAATCTCTCAGAAAGCTATTCTCTTGTTGTTATGTGAGGATAATTCCTTTTTCACACTGGGCAAAAATGGCTCCCAGATATCACTTCACAGATTCCAAGAAAAGAGTGTTAGCAAACTGCTTCCTGAGGAATAACTTGTAACTCCATCAGATGAATTCACAAATCACAAATAAATTTCTCAGAAAGCTTCTCTCTCGTTTTTAACTGATGATATTTCCTCTATCAGCTTAGGTCTCAATCCGATCCAAAGTAACCTTTCTTATGTTCTTCAAAGACATTGTTAATGGCCTGCTCCAAGAAATATAAGTGTAACTCTGAGAGATGAATTCACACATCAAACAGAAGTTTCTTAGGAAGCTTATTTCTAGTTTTCATCTGAGGACATTTCCATGGCACCATAAGCTTCATAGCGCTGAGAAATATCCCATTGCAGATTTCCAGAAAACTGTGTTAGCAAACTGATGACTGAAGAGAAACGTGTAACTCTGTGAGATGCATTCACACATCACAGTGCAGTTTCACAGAAGGCTTCTTTCCAGTTTCTGTCTGAGGATATATCCTTTCTAACCATAGACCTCAATGAGCTCCCAAATATCACATTGCAGAATCCACGACAACAGTGTTAGCAAACTTCCAAGAAGTGAAGCGTTGAACTCTGTTTGATGAAGTCACACATCAGAAAGCAATCTCTCAGAAATCTATTCTCTAGTTGTTATGTGAGGATACTTCCTTTTTCACAATGGGCCTGAATTTGCTCCCAAATATCAGTTTGCCGATTCCACGAAAAGAGTGTTAGCAAACTGCTTCCTGAGGAATAACTTGTAACTCTGTGAGATGAATTCACAGATCACAAAGAAATTTCTCAGAAAGCTTCTCTCTCGTTTTTAACTGTTGATATTTCCTTTATCAGCGTAGGCCTCAATGCGTTCCAAAGTAACATTTCTTAGATTCTTCAAAGACAGTGCTAACGGCCTGCTCCATGAAATATAAGTGTAACTCTGAGAGATGAATTCTCACATCAACAAAATGTTTCGAAGGAAGATTCTTTCTAGTTTTCGTCTGATGATATTTCCTTTCTCACCATAAGCTTCATAGCACTGAGAAATATCCCATTGCAGATTTCCAGAAAACTGTGTTAGCAAACTGATGACTGAAAAGGAAGGTGAAACTCTGTGCGTTGCATTCACACGTGGCAAAGCAGTTGCTCAGTAGGTCTCTTTCCAGTTTCTGACTGAGAATATATTCTTTCTCACCACAGGCCCCAATGAGCTCCCAAAATATCACATTGCAGAATCCACGACTACAGTGTTAGCAAACTGTTCCAAGAAGGGAAGGGTGGAACTCTGTGTGATGAAGTCACACATCTAAAAGCAATCTCTCAGAAAGCTATTCTCTTGTTGTTATGTGAGGATACTTCCTTCTTCCCAATGGGCCCGAAATGGCTTTCAAATATCACTTTGCAGATCCACGAAAAGAGTGTTAGCAAACTGCTTCCTGAGGAATAAGTTGTAAGTCTGTCAATTGAATTCAGAGATCACAAAGAAATTTCTCAGAAAGCTTCTCTCTCATTTTCAACTGATGATATTTCCTTTATCAGCTTAGTCCTCAATGCGATCCAAAGTAACATTTCTTAGATTCTTGAAAGACAGTGTTAATGGCCTGCTCCATGAAATATAATTGCAACTCTGTGAGATGAATTCACACATAAACAAGAAGTTTCCAAGGAAGCTTCTTTCTAGTTTTCATTCGAGGATATTTCTATGGCACCATTGGATTCATAGTGCTGAGAAATATCCCATTGGTAATTTCCAGAAAACTGTGTTAGCAAACTGATGACTAAAGATAAACGTGTAACTCTACGAGTTGCATTCACACATCGCAATGCAGTTTCACAGAAGGGTTCTTTCCAGTTTCTGTCGGAGGATATATCCTTTCTAACCATCGCCCTCAATGAGCTCCCAAATATCACATTGCAGAATCCATGACAACAGTGTTAGAAAACTGTTCCAAAAAGGGAAGCCTGGAACTCTGTGTGATGAAGTCACACATCAGAAAGCAATCTCTCAGAAAGCTACTCTCTAGTTGTTATGTGAGGATACTTACTTTTTCACAATGGGCCCGAATTGGCTCCCAAATATCACTTTGCCGATTCCAAGAAAAGAGTGTTAGCAAACTGCTTCCTGAGGAATAAGTTGTAACCTTGTGACATGAATCACAGATCACAAAGAAATTTCTCAGAAAGATTCTCTCTAGTTTTTAACTGATGATATTTCCTTTATCAGCGTAGGCCTCAATGCGTTCCAAAGTAACATTTCTTAGATTCTTCAAAGACAGTGCTAATGGCCTGCTGCTTGAAATATAAGTGTAACTCTGAGAGATGAATTCACACATCAACAAGAAGTTTCTTAGGAAGCATCTTTCTAGTTTTCCTCTGAGGATATTTCCGCTGTCAGCATTAGCTTCATAGCGCTGAGAAATATCCCATTGCATATTTCCAGGAAACTGTGTTAGCAAACTGATGACTGAAGAGAAACGTGTAGCTCTGTGAGTTGCATTCAGACATTGCAATTCAGTTTCTGAGAATGCCTCTTTCCAGTTTCTGTCTGAGGATATTTCCTTTCTCCCCATAGCCCTCAATGAGCTCTGAAATATCTCATTTCAGAATCCACGACAACTGTGTTAGCAAACTGTTCCAAGAAGGGAAGGGTGGAACTCTGTGTGATGAAGTCACACATGAGAAAGCAATCTCTCAGAAAGCTATTCACTAGTTGTTATGTGAGGATACTTCCTTTTTCACAATGGGCCCCAATTGGCTCCCAAATATCACTTTGCCCATTCCACGAAAAGAGTGTTAGCAAACTGCTTCCTGAGGAATAACTTGCAACTCTGTGAAATGAACACACAGAGCACAAAGAAATTTCTCAGAAAGCTTCTCTCTCGTTTTTAACTGTTGATATTTCGTTTATCAGTGTAGGCCTCAATGCGTTCCAAAGTCACATTTCTTAGATTCCTCAAAGACACTGCTAATGGCCTGCTCCATGAAATGTAAATGTAATTCTGAGATATGAATTCACACATCAACCAGAAGTTTCTGAGCAAGCTTCTTTCTAGTTTTCCTCCGAGGATATTTCCTTTGTCACCATAAGCTTCATAGCGCTGAGAAATATCCCATTGCAGATTTTCAGAAAACTGTGTTAGCAAACTGATGACTGAGGAGAAACGTGTAACTCTGTGAGTTGCATTCACACATCGCAGTGGAGTTTCACAGAATCTTCTTTCCAGTTTCTGTCTGAGGATATATCCTTTCTCCTCATAGCCCTATAAGAGCTCCCAAATATCACATTGCAGAATCCACCACAACAGTGTGAGCAAACTGTTCCAAGAAGGAAAGGGTGGAACTCTGTGTGATGAAGTCACTAATCTAAAAGCAATCTCTCAGAAAGCTATTCTCTGGTTATTATGTGTGGATACTTCCTTTTTCACAATGGGCCCGAATGGGCTTCCAAATATCACTTTGCCGATTCCACGAAAAGAGTGTTAGCAAAGTGCTCCCTGAGGAATAACCTGTCCCTCTGTGAGATGAATTCACAGATCACAAAGAAATTTCTCAGAAATCTCTCTCGTTTTTAACTCTTGATATTTCCTTTATCAGCATAGGCCTCAATGCGTTCCAAAGTCACATTTCTTAGATCCTTGAAAGACAGTGCTATTGGCCTTCTCCATGAAATATAATTGCAACTCTGAGAGATGAATTCACACATCAACCAGAAATTTCTTAGGAAGCTTCTGTCCAGTTTTCCTCTGAGGATATTTCCTTTCTCACCATAAGCTTCATAGCGCTGAGAAATATCCCATTGCAGATTTCCAGAAAACTGTGTTAGCAAACTGATGACTGAAGAGAAACGTGTAACTCTGTGAGTTGCATTCACACATAGCAGTGTAGTTTCACAGAAGGCTTCTTTCCAGTTTCTGTCTGAGGATATATGCTTTCTCCCCATAGCCCTCAATGAGCTCCCAAATATCACAAAGCAGAATCCATGACAACAGTGTTAGCAAACTGTTCCAAGAAGGGAAGGGTGGAACTCTGTGTGATGAAGTCACACATCTATAACCAATCCCTCAGAAAGCTGTTCTCTAGTTGTTATATGTGGATACTTCCTTTTTTACAATGGGCCCGAATTGGCTACCAAATATCACTTTGCAGATTCCACGAAAAGAGTGTTAGCAAACTGCTTCCTGAGGAATAACTTGTAAATCTGTGGGATGAATTCACAGATCACAGAGAAATTTCTCAGAAAGTTTCTCTCTCGTTTTTAACTGTTGATATTTCCTTTATCAGAGTAGGCCTCCATGCGTTCCAAAGTAACATTTCTAGATTCTTCAAAGACAGTGCTAATGGCCTGCTCCATGAAATATACGTGTAACTCTGAGAGATGAATTCACACATCAATGAGAAGTTTCTGAGGAAGCTTCTGTCTATTTTCCCTCCGAGGATATTTCCTTTGTCATCATAAACCTCATAGCGCTGAGAAATAAACCATTGCAGATTTCCTGAAAACTGTGTTAGCAAACTGATGACTGAAGAGAAACGTGTAACTCTGTGAGTTGCATTCACACATCGCAGTGCAGTTTCACAGAATGCTTCTTTCCAGTTTCTTTCTGAGGACATATACTTTCTCACCGGAGCCCTCAATGAGCTCCCAAATATCACATTGCAGAATCCACCACAACAGTGTTAGCAAACTGTTCCAAGAAGGGAAGGGTGGAACTCTGCGTGATGAAGTCACACATCTAAAAGCAATCTCTCAGAAAGATATTCTCTAGTTGTTATGTGTGGATATTTCCTTTTTCACAATGGGCCCGAATTGGCTCCCAAATATCACTTTGCAGATTTCATTAAAAGAGTGTTAGCAAACTGCTTCCTAAGGAATAACTTGTAACTCTGTGAGATGAATTCACAGATCACAAAGAAATTTCTCAGAAATCTTCTCTCTCATTTTTAACTCTTGATATTTCCTTTATCAGCGTAGGCCTCAATGCGTTAGAATGTCACATTTCTTAGATTCTTCAAAGACAGTGCTAATGGCCTGCTCCATGAAATATAAGTGTAACTCTGAGAGATGAATTCACACATCGACAAGAAGTTTATGAGGAAGCTTCTTTCTAGTTTTCCTCCATGGATATATGGTCACCATAAGCTTCATAGCGCTGAGAAATATCCCTTTGCAGATTTCCAGAGACCTGTGTTAGCAAACTGATGACTGAAGAGAAACGTATAACTCTGTGAGGTACATTCACACATCGCAGTGCAGTTTCACAGAAGGCTTCTTTCCAATTTCTGTCTGAGGATATATCCTTACACCCCATAGCCCTCAATGAGTTCCCGAATGTCACATTGCCGAATCCATCACAACAGTGTTAGCAAACTGTTCCAGGAAGGGAAGGGTGAAACTCTGTGTGATGAAGTCACACATCTAAAAGCAATCTCTCAGAAAGCTATTTTCTAGTTGTTATGTGTAGATACTTCATTTTTCACCATGGGCCCGAAATGGCTCCCTAAGATCAGTTTGCCAATTCCACGAAAAGAGTGTTAGCGAACTGCTTACTGAGGAATAACTTGTAACTCTGTGAGATGAATTCACAGACCTCAAAGAAATTTCTCAGAAAGCTTCTCTCTCGTTTTTAACTGTTGATACTTCCTTTATCAGCGTAGGCCTCAATGCATTCCAAAATCACATTTCTTAGATTCTTCAATGATAGTGCTAATGGCCTGCTTCATGAAATATAAATGTAACTCTGAGAGATGAATGCACACATCAACCAGAAGTTTCTTAGGAAGCTTCTTTCTAGTTTTCCTCCGAGGATATTTCCTTGTCACCATAAGCTTCATAGGGCTGAGAAATATCCCATTGCAGATTTCCAGAAAATTGTGTTAGCAAACTGATGAATGTAGAGGAACGTGTAACTCTGTCAGTTGCATTCACACATCGCAGTGCAGTTTAACAGAAGGCTTCTTTCCAGTTTCTGTTTCAGGATATATCCTTTCTCCCCATAGCCCTCAATGAACTCTGAAATATCACATTGCAGAATCCACCACAACAGTGTTAGCAAACTGTTCCAAGAAGGGAAGGGTGGAACTCAGTGTGATGAAGTCACACATCAAAAAGTAATCTCTCAGAAAGCTATTCTCTAGTTGTTATGTGTGGATACTTCCATTTTCCCAATGGGCCCGAATTGGCTCCCAAATATCACTTAGCCGATTCCACGAGAAGAGTTTTAGCAAACTGCTTCATGAGGAATATCTTGAATGAGATGAATTCACAGATCACAAAGTAATTTCTCAGAAAGCTTATCTCTCGTTTTTAACTGTTGATATTTCCTTTATCAGCGTAGGCCTCTATGCGTTCCATAGTAACATATCATAAGTTCTTCAAAGCCAGTGCTAATGGCCTGCTCCATGAAATATACGTGTAACTCTGAGAGATAATTCACACATCAACAAGAAGTTTCTTAGGAAGCTTCTTTCTAGTTTGCCATCGAGGATATTTCCTTTGTCACCGTAAGCTTCATAGCGCTGAGAAATATCGCATTGCAAATTTTCAGGAAACTGTGTTAGCAAACTGATTACTGAAGAGTAACGTGTAACTCTTCACGTGTGTGAGTTGCATTCACACATCGCTCTGCAGTTTCTCAGAAGGTTTCTTTCCAGTTTCTGTCTGAGGATATATCCTTTCTTCCCATAGCCCTCATTGAGCTCCCAAATGTCACATTGCAGAATCCACCACAACAGTGTTAGCAGACTGTTCCAAGAAGGGAAGTTTGGAACTCTGTGTGGGGAAGTCACACATCTAAAAGCAATCTCTCAGAAAGCTATTCCCTAGTTGTTATGTGTGGATACTTACTTTCTCACAATGGGCCCGAATTGGCTCCCAAATATCACTTTGCCCATTCCATAAAAAGAGTGTTAGCAAACTGCTTCCTGAGGAATAACTTGTAACTCTGTGAGATGAATTCACAGATCAGAACGAAATTTCTCAGAAACCTTCTCTCTCCTTTTTAACTGTTGAAATTTCCTTCATCAGCGTAGGCCTCAACGCGTTCCAAGGTAACATTTCTTAGATTCTTCAAAGAGAGTGCTAATGGCTTGCTCCATGAAATATAAGTGAAACTCTGAGAGATGAATTCACACATCAACCAGAAATTTCTTAGGAAGCCTCTTTCTGTTTTTCCTCCTAGGATATTTCCTTTGTCACCATAAGCTTTGTGGCGCTGAGAAATATCCCATTGCAGAATTCCAGAAAACTGTGTTAGCAAACTGATGACTGAAGAGAAACGTGAAACTCTGTGAGTTGCATTCACACATCGCAGTGCAGTTTCACAGAAGGCTTCTTTCCAGTTTCTGTCTGAGGATATATCCTTTCTCCC